>NC_141886.1:9133572-9436602 GCF_030686135.1 Camelina sativa | reverse complement strand
TTATAAATACCCTAACCTTAGTATTTTTAGGTTCTTAACCTTAGGAATTTGCATTTAGGCCGTTTAGGGTGCTGCATTGTTGCATTTGTGCATTTTGGATGAAAACAGGTGCTCTGGAGCCCAAAAAAAACGGGAAGAATGAGGTAAAACCCGAACATGTACCCGATGGAGTGATCGTGCGAGAAGAACAGTCCCAACCTTAACCTGACCAAAAAGAATCTAAGAGCAGGAAGAACAACCCGAAGACATACCCGAGCATCCACACGACTCGAACCTTGTGCAGAACCTTGTGAAAACCTTCGGGCAGAGCTGGGAAGCTAGGTCAAAGGGGTTTCCATATATAAACCCCCCCTCCTTATTTTCTCGCAGGGGAGCCGCAGACACTCACGAACCAGAAAGCGAGAGCTTTTGAGAGAGAGAGAGAGAGAGCGATTTACACATTTTCTTACTTTGTTAGGATTCGATTTTTACTTCTTTTTGCTACTCTTTTAGTTTTGATTATGTATTCTATTACTTTTATCTTATTTTCAATTCAATGCAACTTTCATTTGTTTGTGTTTTTATGCTATTTATCATGAGATCTAAGTAGTGAATCAAAGTTTCTAAGGATAGGATAGGCGAGTATGTGTTCTTAATCGATTAGGATATCTTAGCTTGATTGTTCTTTTTATAAAAATTCCTTTCTAGATTGGTATACTTAATGCTACTTTCAGACTGAGAGGTTGAGATTAGATCTAGAGTGTTCTTCCATCGAGAGATGTTGTTGAAATACTTGAACCAACCAATGCTAGAGATTTACTCACTTAGCCTAAGATATTAGATGTGTAAGGAGTTTATTGACAATAATGAATCGGATTTTAATGCCTGCTTAGTCATGTTTCTCCGGCGAGAATTGGGTAGGGGAGTGACTAAGGTTTATTATTTCTATCACGAGATTGTTTTTGAAAGGTTTAGAGATTCATTGTCTAGGGAATATTTGCTTGAGGCATGTGAGATATCCCAGATTGACCAAGAGCACTAATGACTCGATTACCCCATCCTTATGAGCTTTCGTACTTGATTGTTTAGCCTTTTACCTATAACTCGACCCATTAACCAAACTGGTACTCGATCACCAGCCTCGTGTATACCCTCGAGTTGTTCATCTTTGTGTTCTTAATTTCTTCTGTTATCCGATAACATACTCGATCCGGTACCCGAATGCTTGCATCGTGTACTTAGGTCGTGTGGTTCTTGTTTCTTTTACTTTTTGTTTCTTTTAGGTTGTTAGATAAAACTCTCATTATTGCTTGGCTTGACTTGCATTGTTCTGATCACATTTTATCTGCTAGCATAACAACCATTTGGATTGATAACCCTTTGTACTACAACTGCATAGGGAATTGATACCATGGGTGAAAATCCTGTTATCACCCACCCATTCGATGCTGCAATATTTATGAGAAGCCTTATGGTCTCAACTCGTGCAACAAGAGCAAAAACTTCCTCGAAGTTAATTCCATATTGTTGCACATACCCATTAGCAACAAGTCATGCTTTATATTTGTTGATGCTACCGTTTGAGTTTCGCTTTAGCTTAAAAACCCATTTGAGTCCAATTGGCTTTATTCTAATAGGCAAGTCAACTAGATCCCAATTGTTAAGCGTTTCGATTAACTTAATCTCATCCTTACATGCGTTAAGCCATTTGCTTGATCCTTTTGCTTCATTTAAGCTTCTTGGTTCATTATTTAGACACAACAGAAGTGTCTCTCCTTCTTCTTCGGCAAGCAAGACATAGTCCCCAAGATACTTTGGTGTATTGCTCTGTCTCTGGTTCCTTTTGAAAACCGGCGGATTATTCTCTATAACCTCATTTTCTTCTTCTTGCTCTGCAATTTCTGGTGTGTCGTCATTATTCCATGTTTCTTCTTCGTGAGCTTTATTATCATTGTTGATATTTTCACCAAACTCTGAAATTTTACCGACTACTTCTTTCTCAAACACGATACCGTGGTTTCCAAACTCACCAAGAGTGATATTAAAGCTCCCATCACCATCTTGCTCTGAAATATTTTTTCTCCAGTTCCAGCATTTACTTTCATCAAAGATCACATCCCGACTTACAATGACTTTTCTTGTCTATGGGTCAAACAATATGTATACCTTAGAGCCTGGTTCTGTCCCCAAGTGAACTAACATCTTCGACCGATCATCTAGTTTCTTTAGTAGGTGCTGATCAATTTTTGCATAGCTGATGCAAACAAAGATTCGCAAATGATCAATACGCGGTTTCTGCTTCTTGTAAACCTTGTATGGAGTCTTATCTGTTAGAGCCCTCGTAGCTATTCTATTTAGAAGAGATGATGAGTGTCTTATTGCTCCCCCCCCCCCCCCCCAAAGATAATTTGGCACTTTCATGTGCTTTAGAATATTCCTTGTCATCTCCATCATCGTTCTGTTTCTTTGATCTACAACACCATCTGTTGTGGCGTATATGGAGCAGTAAGATGTCTCTGGATCCCAGTATTCTCACAGTATTCATTGAATTCTTGCGAGACAAACTCACTATCTCTACCTGTTCTAAGAGTCTTAATTCGTTCCCCAGATTGCTTCTCAACATGGTTCTTGAAGATCTTGATTTTTTATAAAGCATAACTCTTTTCTTTTAACAAAATTATCCACATATAGCGTGAATGATCGTCAATGAGAACAAAAATGTACTGATTTCCTGCGGGCTGTACTCGGTGTTATAGGCCCACAGAGGTCTTCATGTACTAGTTCAAGAACTGAAGATGCTATGTATGAGGTGGCTTGTGGAAACATTTGTCTCGTCTGTTTCCCAAGACGACAGGAACTGCAAATCTCTTTTTCAACCGCTACATGTGGGAGTCCGTGGACAAGTTCTCTCTGCTTCATAGACTTGATGGTTTTGAAGTTTATGTGTCTAAAACGTGCATGCCAACGACTAGATTCGCTGATGGAAGACAGATTCAAGTAGTTTCCCTTGAGCATCTCGCATTGTGAGGTATCCTCCATATAATCTGATGTCGCAGCCTGCTTCTGTTGCTTGACCCAAACTTCTTATGTTACTTTAGGTCTGTGATATAGTAAACATCTGTCATGACTCGCAGTTCACCATTCATGTCAATAAGTGAGATTGACTCTTTCCCTTTCATATCAACACTTGAGTCATCTCCAAATCTTACTTTCCTAGTGACGGATTCATCAATCTTCTCAAAGTATCATCTATCGCATGTCATGTGATTACTAGCACCATTTTCAAGATATCATATGTTCTCCTCTCCCTTGTTTGTTTCAAACTTACTTGGGATGCATCGTTTTTCATTGAGAAAAACAACCTCATGCATCCTAAGCTCATCAGCATCTTGCATATCAGTAGCAACCAACACTTGAGCTTCTTGTAGCTTTAATAAGCGATCGGGGCAATCAAAGGCAAAGTGACTTTGTTTGTCACACCTGAAGCAAGTAATCCAAGATGCATCCCTTTGTCCAATATTTCGTCCTCTTCCTCTCCCTCTGTATGATCGACCTCCTCGGCCTCTGTTTCGATAGTCACTTGTATACTCACAACTGTTTTGTGTTTCCATATTCGCATACATGATTTTAGACTGATCTTCATGCGCTTCTCCTGCATTGGTGATTCTCTATTCGTATGTTTTAAGTCATCCTATAATGTCTTCAAAAGTTGTGGTATTAAGGTCTAGAACCTGTTCTAAAGAATCCACTATATGGATGAACTTTTTGTGAGGAAGACAATTACGGAATTTCTTAACCATCTTGGATTCCTGCATAGCTACACCTAGAGAAGCGGATTTCGAAGCTATCTCAGAATCTTCCCTGCAAACTCATCAATTTTCTCTATATCTTTCATCTTAAGTCGCTCAAAGTCGGCCATAAATGTTTGTAGTCGTGCTTTTTTGACTCGTTATGCTCCTACATGCCTTGACTGGATGGCGTCCCATACCTTCTTAGCCGTATCTAGATCACCAATCTGCAGAATAAGAGCTTCCGATATTGACTGAAACAGCAAAGCTATAGCCATATTATTTTAATATTCATCTACCGCTTCAGTTGCAGGCTCCATCGCTTCCCACACCTTATGAACCTTTAAAGCAATCTTCATCTTCAACGCCCATACGGTATAGTAAGTAGAGTTTAGCATAGGGCATTGGATGGACGTAGATCCTGCACCTTCTTTCGGTTTAGCTGCAACAATTGCACTCTTGGACATCGCTCCCTAGGATATCGTAACGCTCTAATACCAAATCTAGAATTCAAAAGAAAGAATTTCACACAATCACAATAAGAACTCTCTTATTATTTTAGGAAAAATAACTCAAAAATCTAAAGTTCTCTCTTCTTTCAATTCTCAATCATTAAAATGTCACAACTTGACAACTCTTTATACAAGGAACTTCTCAACTCGATTTCCTAATTTCTCTAGGAAGACAATTTCCTTATTTCTCATAACTTCCTAACCTAATAATCCTAATTACATTAGACTTGTTTGGACTTCAAGCTTATCCCAACACCACTGGTACTCAGTTAACATTTTCACCGTATTCGGGTTTAAACCTGGTTCTTTTAGAAAAAAATAGTGTATAACTGTATAAGAATGGACAAATATGTGAAAGAAAGAAAAAAAAAAAAAAACAAAAAACATACGATCACCTAATGCATTTGTTTTCTATATAGTTATTTTGGTTCGATATTATGACATATATGGTGTTGGTTGGGACTTGGGATAACCCCAAGATTATATGAATCATATTTGTTCAATGCAATCAATCATATAAGAGATTATCTCACTATTTATAATTTTTCCAATATATTAGTGAAACAAATCTTTTACTATTAGTAAAATTCTTTTTTTTTCTTTAAAAAAAAGGTGTATAACTTGGTGTATAGACAAATATGTCAAAAAAAAATTACATACGATCACCCTATGCATTTGTTTTCTATATAAATTAGTTACTTTGATATCATGATATATATGGTGTTGGCATAAGCTCAAGATTATATGAATCATATTTGTTCAATGCAATCAATCATATATAATAAGAGATTATCTCACTATTTATAATTTTTCCAATATATTAGTAAAAAAATTCTTTTACGAATTAATTTTTCAAAAAAATATTTCTACCTATGGCTTTACAATTTATATATATATATATATATATATATATATATATTAATTTTTTTTGACAAACATATATTATTATTTTTTGATAAAAGGCTTTACAAATTTACAAGGCAAAGAGTCCTTTGGAGTTGGCAAAGAAGTGTTTGCGGCTGATAAGTTCCGGTCTTCTATGACCGGAAAAGAGAAGTCCGGTTAACAGAGACGGAAGACCGGTGAATTTGGTTTGCACCATTTCCCTTACTTTCATATACTCGTCGAGTGTCATCAACTCCAGAAGCTTTCTACAGCTCTAAGATTGAAATGTTACATAATTTTATCAGAGAGCAAAACAGATATTATATGAGAGCTTTAAGAGATTATGATCAGTTTCACTATATATGAAACCATAGGAGAAAGATTGTATTAGTACCTGAGGATTTAGTACGTCCATGTGGTTAATAATTTCGTCCTGCCACAAATTGAAATGTTTAATTTGATTAGTATTTTCATAAAGCTCAAAACCATGACGGTACGAGCTTATTTTGGTGAAAAGTAGACGAGAATTTTTACCTCTGGTATACCAGGATTTTGCATCACGGTACCGAGAACACGGCGAACTAGTCCATCAAAGATAACTTTATTTACTGATCCATCAGCGTTTACCCATGGAAATAGAGGCATAGGTTGTGACTTCACTGAAGTTGAATCCTTTTTTTCGCCTTTGCTTCCCGTTCCAAAAGTGAGATCTGGAACTTTGATAGATGATGCTTCGTGTAAACCGCTTGTTTGAGGCCTTTCAGGACGGTTAAGAATCGTAACCTTGTGAACGTTGTTCTCAGCTACATGATCTCGCTTTTCTTGTGAAGTACTGTAGTCGCTGGCGACAACATCGTATGACTTTTGTTCTTCCAGAGCTTTCTTTAAGTAGTTCACTGGCAGAGACTGTTGACCATTTTGGGTAGTTCCACCTTCCTCAAATGTCAAGAAGTATTTTGATCGGTAGTAAGAATGAACAAGACGGACATCATTATAGCCATTTACCTGAATAAGATAGCGTCTGGTTAACAACTTACTTGTAAAATGATGTAACTAACATGAACAGAGTTCATAGTCCAGGAATGTAAAACTAAGAAACCTTGAGTGTTTTGTAAAATAAGAGATGGTAAGACAAACCTTTAAAGCTACCCCAAATGTTTGAAGTACTTCTACAATGCATTCACAAGTTTCTTGGCCTGCAGATGAACAAACACAGAGGTTAAAATAAACAACTGAAGGTTTTTAAGTGTTGAAGAGGTTAGCCTGATGCTTACTTGGAATATTAATAAGACAATGGACTTCTGCAGTGCTAAGACCCTTCCCACCAGCCTTCTGAAGGGCATTGGAAACGGCTTCAAAAACCCCGGGACTGAATAAACTCAGTTGCTCGCCTGCAGATCCGGACATAATACAAGTAGCAACATTGGCCATCACTTGCCAGGGAGAATCAACTAAACTGCCTGGTATCACAGTAGCATCAGTAGAGTTGAAAAGTTCTTTCATATCATTAGAATCACAGCCTCTAGTTGTTTCTCCCGACTTGAAATGAAGTTCACCAGAGCGAGAGTCATCATCCTTAAACAACTCTATGGCCTTAGCTATTGGTAGATTTACACGACGAACAGATACCGCTATACCCGGGAAACCCTTTTCCTTTCGGAAGTTGATTTCACCTTCGCCTAATAGCTTGAATTTCTTAGCACTATCAGGTTCAAATTCTTCTACGTCATCAGCTTTACGTTTTAAACCTCTTCGATCACCAGGCTCTCCAACACCTTCTTCGGGCAAGGATACAGATATAGAGAGTTCACCAGAAGCAACCAATGAAAAGAAATTTAAAGTATCACCACATTGCAAATCTGAAGTAAGAGTGACTCCTCCAGCCATAAGGTCTATTTCATGATCTATAAGCCAATTGGAGAACTTGGCAGCTCTTTTGCCCGAGTTTACCGGGATTGGTGACTTTGAAATACTATTCAAGAAGTTCTGAGAAAGCACAAATGGCTGCCCACCACTTCCACCAACCTGGAACGTTTTCGTAAAAATAATGACACTCAGTTGCTTATTCACCATCTCATCCAAACATCAAGCATGCACATAATGTGGTTTTGACAGCAGCAAAATGAATAAAAGATGATACTTCAAAGTTAAATGCTATTAAAATAGAGCATTACATGGACACTCATATGCCTCGTAATAAAATCGAGAAGTATAAAATAAACCATAACTTGGTAAAAGGAAAGTAAGGAAAGTACCAGGAACTTTTTGTCTCTGAGGTAGCTATAGGCTGTAAAGAGGTCTCCTTCTGAATATTGTCGTAAGGTATCTTCCAGCAAATTTGGCATACCAGGTGCAGTAGGCTTGCTCAGATAGACAAGCTTTAACAGTTCTACAGCAGTAGAAACTGACGGAGATTTCTGCACTTGTATACTACCATTGTACTTTTCATCTAAATGCATAAAATTTTGATGAAGACGATAATGTCCAGATCGTCGAGACGTATCTTTAACTTGATCCACAGAAACACTTCGAATGTCCTCTGAGTTAATTGCAGGTAGAACCATTTCACTCCCCTACAAAGCCCATTATTTTAGTTTATCGCCAAAAACAAAGAACCATTGAAAAGAAAAGTAAGTAATAAGGTTTCACCTCATCAACTATATCTTTGTTTGACCATTCTCGAGAGCTAGTTCTTGCTCGTTTAGACGCCACCAGTTTAGCCATCTTCTTGAGCTCAAGAACATCATTAAAGGCTTGACTTATACTCTTTTCATTGAAGTTAGCCCATATTTCTTCATCAAAACAAATATCTTTACGATGCTCAACACAATCGGATTCAGTTCCACCAATTTCCTGGGATAAATGTCTAACAAGAACATGTGAACTGTTGCTCTCGGGCTGTTTCGTCTCTAGATGCTTTGCATAACGCTCAGTGAGTAGATTGCAAAGCCTCATGACCGCCTTCCTAAATGTATCATTCTTCATCAACGTTTGAATCCGTCGCTTGCAAGCTAAAGGAGGTGCAGGCAGTTCTGAAACTGAAGCCCAATTTACTCCATGAAATTTTACCCCAAGAGCTGCACGGTGTCTAACATATTGACTCAACAATTTCCTGACCAGCGAAAACTTGTGTCAGTTGTATCAATCAGAGATATAATAAAATGCTTACAACAAGAACCAATATGATATATGATCCATCACCATTCGTATAAACACATGAATATACTACTAAACGTTCATTGGATGTGTCAAGCGTACCTGTCCGCATCATCTGTCCATGAAAATCTTTGTGAAGGAATTGATGTGGTCTTTGAACTTGCATGCTGGTTGATGATGGAAGAACACAGACCTTCATCTTCAGTAAGATCCCTTATCTCTGCATTTTCTTGTTGATTGCTCTCCTGATGCATTGGAATGGGGGTGTGCTCCTCTTGTAATAATTCTTGAAAACTCTCACTACTTGAGGCATCAATGGCTTCAGTATTTATGACCTTATGTCCATCTACTAGTATGGATCTGTCACCTTCTCCTATAGTCTTTAAGAGGGATGCTCTTTTTCTTTTCCTGGAAGATGAAGGACTATTTTCTACAGCATTATTTTTATCTTTTGATTTTAATTTCAACCGTCTTCCATGCTTGGCATGATAAGCATGCATGACCTGCAGTGAAAAACAAAAGTCTAAGAACATACAGGTTCCTTTAGCTTCATGGTGGCTGTTTTAAAGCTGAGACATTGAAGAAATCAATTTTCTCAGGCGGCATATGGTCTCTACGATCAAGGAAAATAAGGAAACTATTCGCCAAACTAGCTATTGTTCTCCATATAATTAAGCAGGTGACTAAGACAATTCTAATACTATACACAACACAAACAAAACACATGTTTACCTGCTCTATGGTCAGGTTCAGATCCTTAGAAATCTTCTCACACTCTTTGAATGAGAGTTTTTCCTTCTCATCAATTGTAATACACTGTAAAAGCTTAGCACGTTGTTCTGCTGTCATGACATGATCTGAGGCCCAAGAGCGGACACGAAAAACCTAAAGAATTGACAGTTAGAAACTGTTTTCTGAAAACATAACATAAAAGGCAGCTAATTGTTGTATATATAAGTAAGCCATAATATAGAAGAGCAAGCTTATACCTCTTGAACAACAGATCCCGGAAACGCTTGCTTAGCAGCTCCTTGATCAGCAGCCGCATAGCAGTATACTAGAGTTCGCCAATATTCATCAACAGCATCTCTATTCGACAGAATAAAGTCATGACGAATACGTGGACGAAAATCAAGAGACATGTCACTGGATGTAGCAGCAACAAACACTGGTTCCTCTATATACGTCTTAAGCTCCATCGCATGTGTTAAATTAGAATACTTCTCTTCCATCCCATCACGTCTGAGTCTACTACTTACCATCTGAATCAACTACAAAACAAAAATTGACACACGCTATGTCATTATTCATCTATTAACTGCAAATATATGAAATATGGTACTTTAGGTTACATTTAGTAATTAATATTACCTTCAACCGGCGTAATATATTAATAAGCATCGATAATCTCCCTGTCGCATGAGTATCCATTAGAAGCTTATACTCTTCGCTAATAAGCTCAGAGAGATACATAACCTGTTTGCATTTCTCCAACATATCATCAGATTTCTGAGTACATCCAACAACTTGTAAGAATAGTTCGAGTGGCATAGCTCTAAAAGCATCTTCAAGTGCAAACAAATTCTCATATTTATGATCGTGTATAGAAGAAAACACATTGTTCCAGCCGGGCAAAGAACTAAAATAGTCCCAAAGGAAACAGTGTAGAAGCTTCACACGAACCATCTTTGCAAGCACAACCCCTTTAGCTCGTATAGCTCCTGATTTGGATGGTTTGTTAGCTCGCGCATCCAAATCCACATTCGTTTGGACTCTCTTAACGTTATTCATTTCTGGAATTGGCTCGTTGCTTTTGCTCTTCGACAATCTCTGGCTACGGAATCCTAATTCAAAAGATCTAATCTTATCATGAATTTCACCACCTACATCTCCAGTCAATCCTTGAACAGATGGATGCAAAACTATCACAGAGCAACGAGTACGACCACAATCATTTACAGTTGGAACACGAAAGCCAATGCATTTGCAGCGTCCTTCTTCTTGAAGCCTGTTTAGAATTCTGTCAATGGTCTTCTTATCCACCTGGGGGCTCCTGTCCTTCTCAAGACTGAGAAGCCATTTGTAGAGCTCGGCTCTCAAAACAAACTTCTCCGCCTTTGGCCAGCAAAGAAAGAAGAAACAAATAGTCAGTTTGAAGGAAAAAAAAAAAAAAAGGAGATAGTTCTTGCATGTAACATGGATAAAGAGAACAGCAAGTACATTTAAACGCTCAAGTATTCTCTGCTCTCTCCGAGAGTTTTCAATAGTAGCATGAGGTTGCTGCACTTTTATTTTAGCCGGCTTCGGTAGAACGAGATGGTCAGCCAAATTAGGTGAGCCCTTTGCAGCATCAACAACTTTATCACCGACATCATGGAATGATTCTTGTAAGTTACGACGTGTATGAATCTTTCTTCTTTTGGCATTAGATGGGGAACAACCACGAACTCCTGAATTTCTTTCAGCATCATTTAAACTTGCAGGTGTAGATAAGTTAGCATCTGAAGCTGCAATACCGTGTTTTGTAGAGGTCTTTGCCAATCCACTATTACCATTGGGTGTGTTAAAATCATTATGTACCCTGCAAATATTTTCAGCTTTATCAGGAAACAGATTAGAAGAAGACTTGGATGCAGCATGATGAGAAGTCCAAACTCGAAAAACTCTAGTCTTCTTGTGGCTTTCTTCCCGTAAATGCATCCCGACTCTTAAACAAATACTACAAAGCCGAGGATAGATCTTCTTCCTATCAATTCCAAGTCTTTCACATACCTGGTAAAAAACAATAATTTAATACACATTCCACCTTCCCAGTTTTTTAAAGTAAGCAATTTTATCCATCAACTGAATACCTCCATAGCAGCCAAGCCTTTAGATCCTTGAGCATCAACCATATCATAGATTTGATTATCTATTGGAAACTCCAAAATCTGTTCTGTTTTTTGAATACTCCTTCCGAATTTAAGGAGTTGCTTTTTCCCAGAGTAGTTAAACTCTTTCTCTGAAAATCTTTTTAACAAACGGAGGCATCTTTCAACCTACAAAAAAACGGACGATTGAAGAAAAAAACAGTTTTATATCCAAATAAAACATAACAGAAACGCTAAGTAAGTACAATTATTGGCATAAGATGCCGAGTATATAGTTCACCTTATTGTTCACCATAGCATCTAACTCCTCCACTAAATGAGAGTCTATCAACCGGCGACAAACCTGATGTTATCACACAAGAAGATCCATTCAGAATATTCTAATTGAACAGGAATTAAGCTTCCACAGATACATCTAAGTGAAGTAAGAAGACAAGAAAAAAAAAAGATAAATTACATTTCTCCAAGCTCTATGCACTGTATGTGATCCCATATAACCAAGGCCTTGCTTAATATCCGAGATAACTAAAACCTGCATAACAAGAAAAAAATGAGTATACAACTAGCAAGATCCAGCTTGATAAAACAAAAATCCTTTGTATTTACTAACTTTCTCGTTAGCTTGTTCGAGCTTATCACAAACTGCCTTCATTGCTGGTAAAAAATCTTTAATGAGCGTATCCTCTTTTACACTATCTCCAACGTCAGTAGTATCTTCATGCTCCGACACAGAGTCATCTTTACAAATCTCAAACCTCTGCTGTGACCCCAAAGACTTGGCGTAACGAGTCAAGTATATCATGTTTGTAGTAATACACGAAGTCGTTTTGGAATCAACTTCTTTAGTTCTCACAATTGCTGGTTGCCTAACAATCAAACCTCTAGACTCAAGCTGCTTCACACTATAGAAGAAGTTCCTACCTTCAATACCAAACTCTTTCGCAATCACATTCTGTGCATCTCCATTATCACTAACATCAACAATATAATGTTACATCACAAACTCTTAATATAGTAACTAAAGACAAAAAAAAAACCACGAATTTGTGCTTACCGAGCAACAGCCAAACGCTCGAGAACGCGACGCTGAATCGCGGGAATAGTTGCGTTATTCGATTGAGCATCGTACAAGCCAACGAAGTTAGCTCTGAGTTTCTCATTAGCGATGATCTTCAAATCGAGTCTCAATGCATCTTCAAGCTGTTGAATTGAAGTATGTGATGATCCGTACAGAGTGTTGTTCTTCGCCTTGAATTGAAGCTGAGGGATCGTGAGAAGATTACTCCATAGATGAGCTTTGACGGAAGGAGAGAGAGGAGAGAGACGTGACCAGAGAGAGACGAGAGCGATCCCTGTGTTTCCTTGACAACAGATCTCATCAAGTGCTGTGAATACAATCGAATCCATCTCTCCGGTTAGGGTTTAGGTTAACGAGAAATTTAAGTCAGTCGATTACTCTCCGGCGGCTGGGAAAATTTAAAAATCTCTCGTCGGAAGGGGTTTTGGGAATTTGATTTATACAAGTGGGAAGTTAGACGATCATGGCGGGATCAGAGGAGGATTGAGAGAGCAGGAAGATATTATGACGAGTTCTTGATGACGGGTTCGATGCCTAACGACGACGAACAGTTAAATAATTAGGGTATTTTAGGGCCACATAAATTTTTTAGTGTTATTGTAATGTATTTTTTTTTTTTTTACAAAATTAATTAATATGGTTATTAAACTAAATTTCTTAAGAATTTTGTTAAATTGAAACTTAATGATATCTAGAAATCAAAACTTAGAAATTTCTTTGACATATTTTATTTTGATATTGTATTTAGATATGATTTATTTCCTTTTACTTTACTGTCAATAGTTTTTATTTTATATATGCAAGTGTTATGACATTGTATCTTTTCTGAAAAAAAAAAATTTACATTAAATTTGAATAAGGGAAGTATGATTTTATATTTAATTACCACCTTTTTATTTTTGTTATTTTCAATGAGTAAATAAATATTCAAAAGAGTAATATAATTAGAGGTAACATTAAAAACTACTATAAAGAAAAGTACTACTAAGTACTAATTGTTATAAAACATGCTTAAACATGTGATTAATCTAGAAAATTTGTTAGAAATAACTTTTTGCGATACCCCTTTTCTACCCCTTTTTTAAAAAACATTTTCAATTTTACTCTGTTTTACACAATTACAATATGTTAAACTAATTTTTCGAATTTTTTTTAGGTTTGGATTCTCTATTTTACATTTAGGACATAGTTTTGTGGGTTAAAATTTAGTATTTGAAGTTTATGGCTTAGGATTTAGTTGTTTTATACATAGAAAATGAGTATTTTTGAAAATTAACAACATAAAAGGCTAGTTTTAAAAAGTGACATAAAAATGAATATTTTTGAAAATTATCTACTAATCTACTATTTCCTCGTTAAGGAAACATCTTCCCTTCTATATACATCCTTTTTCGCAACCTTATCCATAGGTTATTTTGTCTTCAAATAAGTAGCTTTGCTTTCAAGTTTAATAAACTTGCTCCTTAAGCTATTGTAGCACTATAAATAGGTGATTTCTAAATAGATATATATATATTTTCTGATTTTTTAAAGCTAATCAATATATATCTTAACAAAAAAAAAAATCTAAATATTACTAAACAAAAACATGGGCTACATTGTGAGATATTTCTTTAATTTTTTCTAATGATTAATATTTTCTTTATGTTAAATAGAACTTAAATTTGGAATTGATGGTTTCTGAATTGAAACTTAATATAATATCTGTAAATCAAAACCTAGAAATTACTTTGACAGATTTTATTTTTGTTTTATTACATATGATTTATTTACCTTTAATTTTTCCTAGTTGTTGGTGTTGGGTTTCGAGGAAGAAAAGGCTCGTAGAGAAGTCCGTTAAGGAACGAAAGATAAGTCTGCCAATGGGCCTAACGCGAGCCCAGGAAGAGAATCTTGCTGCAACGCTGAGTCACACCTGAGATAATGTCGAAAGATCGCGGGAAAAATTGCACGAGGAGGTTTAGCGGAAGTTTGGGATCGTTTAGTTTAAATATTCGAAGTTTGTAAAAAAGGAAGAGATATATAATTTTATGCAAAAATACAAAGAAAAGATCAATACAAAATCCAGTTCGTCATTCTTCGTTGTTCTTATCGATTTATACCAAAGTCTGCCGAGATCTTATTTCACTTTAATATCAATCTTGTTGTTGTTTCTCGTATCAACACTAGTCAATACTTTTTATTTCATTTCTATATTATTCTCTTATTAACTTTTTTGAAAATATTACTAAGTTTTATAAATCTGAATTTTTTATTGAAAATTATAACATTAATATTATATTATGATATAAGAATGTTATATAATTACAAAATATAAAGAAATTATGATTTTTGTATTTAAGTATTTCAATTTATTAATTTTTTTTAATTTTATGGAAATATATATTTTAAATAATATAATTAGAGGTAAATCTGAAAATATTACTTACCTTTTTTAATATGCTTTAAAAAGGAAAAAAAAACCATATACATTTATTTTGCCTAAAAGAACGTTTCCCGGTTGAACCGGTTAGACCGGTCCGGTTTCTTAAAAAATCTAAAGATTCGTCTGTCTTCTTCTTCAACTTGTTCTTTGTATCGTCTCTCTCTCACTCGCATTTTTTGAGTTCCTCACTTCTTGCTTCTACACATTCATGTCTGTACCCAAATCTATCTGGTAAATCAAAGTCATCACTTTCTTCTATTTCAAGATTTCAACAATTCCCCAATTCTCATATCATTACAATCCCTAGACCTCTCTCTCTTTCTCTTTCTCTTTCTCTGAGTTTCAATTTTACTGTTTAGTTTTGATGGACCTTGTTCGTTTGGGAGAATTAGGTTCACAAAGAAGGAAGAAATGGCTGATTCTAGTCTCCGTATTCGGTCTTTCGGGTTACGGAGTTTACAGGGTTTACAATTCTCAATACATCGCGAGGAAGACGAAGCGTCTTGCGAAACTCTTCTCAGGCATCGTTTCGTTCGCCGAACTCGTAATCGATTCGGCGGAGACGATAAGCATCGTTTCTCGAGATTTGAAAGAGTTTCTAAATTCCGATTCTGATGAAATCCCCAATAGCTTGAAACAGTTAGCTAAGATTACGAAATCGAAAGAGTTCACTGATTCGTTAGCTAGGGTTTCTGAAGCTGTAGCGATTGGGGTTTTCCGTGGGTATAATTCGGATCAGGAAAAGGAAACGAATTCGAGTTTTGTTGATAGAGTTTTCTCAGAGGAAGGAGCTGGTTTTGTTTCTGTTGTTGTTGGTAGCTTTGCTAAGAATCTTGTTCTTGGTTTTTACTCTAATGAGACTGATCAGAGTGATACTGATTCTTCAAAACCTAGATGGATGAGTTTGCTTAGTGATGATAAGTGTAGAGAGCTTTTAGCAGATTGTATTGAGAGGTTCACTAGCTCAGCTGTATCGGTGTATATCGAGAAGACGGTTGGGATCAACACTTATGATCAGATCTTCTCTGGTTTGACGAATCCGAAACATCGAGATAGTGCTAGAGATGTTCTTGTTTCGGTTTGTAACGGAGCTCTTGAGACATTCATGAGAACATCTCACGATGTTTTCACATCTTCAGGGGAGAAAAACGATTCTTTCCTGAGGAAGTCGAGTAATCGAGAAGATTCGGGTAATGGGTGGGCTGAGGCGCTTACGACTACTTTAGCTGTGCCGAGTAATAGGAAGTTCATGTTTGATGTTACGGGAAGAGTGACGCTAGAGACGATGAGATCAGTTCTTGAATTTGTAATCTTGAAAATGTCGCAAAGCTTTAAAAGGAGTTTGGATGTGATTCATGAAGAAGTTACGGAGAGAGGGCGTCAAGTAGTTGGATACGTTGGTGCCAAATCTTCGGTGATAATCACTGTTTGTCTTGCGGTTTACTTTCACATCTTTAACAGTATCATTCGAGGCTCTCCGGTTTGCTTAAGCCAGCGTTTCTAGTTATCTGATCGATCTTGTAGCTCGTTTTGTTAGGGACATTAGATCTATTGGTTTATACTTGGAGCTGAATAACGTAGAGTTTTTGGCAGTCTAATGTGCCCACATATTGATTCTTATTTATATAGAGGATTCTTGAGCTACAAATTAGTCAAGTTATGATAGAAATCACCATTTGTTTCCTTTAGATTAATCCACCAAAATCAGATTTTTAGTCAAATTTCATCATATCATTTATATCATGATACGTAAGGCTGGAAATATGTTTCATAATCCTAAACTAATTAAACTAGTAGCGTTATAATTAACATTAAATGTGATTAAAGTAAGTCTTATCGATGTAGTAAAGAGTATAAAAAACAGGCGTTAGGAGTGTGTGTGACACAAGGTTTTAATCGTGGTTATTAAATATGACGGGATGGTGACAAAAAACACTTACGTTGGTTGTATATATTTGGAAACTGCAATCGGTAGAGAAGACAATAATGCAACAATGTTGTTGGATGATAGTCAAACATATTGGTATGGTGCTTATGTGTTGTACAGTTGTGCATTATCGATTTCGTTCGCCGAACTTGTTTCAGAAATCCATGTGAAAAAATATGGTAGGCACAGTTGTGTTGTATATCATATGTTGTAGTCCAAATCTTCTCTAGTGAATTTGGTCTTGTATTAGATCCTAAGGATATAGGTTGCAGAACCAAAGCTCGTAAATCTTTTTTCTCGTCTTTTTAACCTTGTAAAATGGCAAAAAGTAAAATGGTACAAAATTTAGTTGGGTTGATTGGTAATAGAAATTGGTACAAGCGGTGAGAAATAGTTGGACGAAAAAACGGCAGAAAACCTGAGACCAAAAACTAATAACGTTTTTTACAATGTTTTTTTTGAATGAATGTAAAATCAACCAAAAAACGTGTTTACAATAAAGGCTTCATTGTTAAAGAGAGTTTCCAAATCAAGGCTTAAGAATTAGAGCTTAGGTAGTGATAGAGGGCTGAGCATAAGCTCTTGTAGAGAACCAGAGTTGCAGTCCTTCATCATAGCGGTGGTCACGTAAGTTCATGATTGAGCGAAGTCGGTTGCGGATGGTTTTGTCAATGAGTTTTATGAGCCTTACTTGTGGAGAGGGTGCTTCACCATGTCGCCGAGCATTCCTCTCACGTCACAAATAATAAAGAGTTGCTTGAAAAACATATTTGAGCACAAACCGTTAGAGAAAGGGGAAGGTTGGAGAGGTGAGCAGCGGTAGCAAATAGCTCCAATCCGTTGAGTAATGGAACAAGAACAGAGGCTGAGTCACGTTTTTTTAGATGGCGGCATCGTAAGGACAGGTGAAAAACAAGTGATCCCTGGTCTCTTCCGTACCTGAACAAAGAACATAGTTTACCTGTTGCCCCGAGGACCACTTCTTGATGCGATCACCAGTGGATAGCCGATTGTGGATCACAAGCCAGTGGAGAAACAAGTACTTCGGGGTGGAATAAGAGTACCAGAACCTTGTGTACCAATCTACACGTGGCTGCAGACTGCGAATATTGTGCCAAGTATGTCGAGTGGAGAAAGCTTTGAAGAACTGGTCTTTATGAGATTGCCATAGCGGTACATCTTGCCATTTACAATACTTTTTTGATTGCATTCTTTTTATTTCAAAATATATTGTGTACGCCATTGTTATATAGATTCTTTTTTTTTTCGATTCCCATTAACAGTGAGAGGATAACCAATCTAACCAATCTAATTGTTCGATTTGAGATAGTTGTTTTAGATGATTGATGTTGAAAATTACAATTTTGGTTCTTTTTATTCATGTTTATTTTGGTGTTGTGCTAATGGTTTCTCTTTGTTCATATTTTCTTTGATCACTTTCTTACGATTTTGTGTAAAATATCCTCTAGTTGTGCTTTAGAAGGGTAAGAAAAAAAAGTATGCTTTTAATTTGGATGAAATTCGTAGGGTTTTTTTTTGTTAATTATGATAGTAAATAAGATGGTTGGATTTGTAGCCTAAAATAATATGTTTTGATTCTTTGGATTTCTTTATTTATATGTATGTTGTTGTCACTTGGAAAGAAGATCAGTTGCGTGTACTTGATATTTGTTTAACTCATGATCAATGACAAGACTTGGTGCATTCTCTGTTCTCGGTAATTTTGATAGAGTTATTTTATTGTGTTTGTATATTATATATTTCTCTTGATGCAGTAAAGATTCTCTATTATTATCAATAAATTTTTGATGTGAGTATATTGTCGATAATATTTGTTTGACGCGTAGGTGGTCTTTGGGGTTTGATTAGCAATAAACAAATCAAAATTGAAAATCTAGTTTGGTTTAAGGACGTAAGTTTTGCATTTGTTAAGCTTATGGTTGAATTTTTTTGTTCATTTAGGATAAAACTATCCAAAATATTGGTGAAAGATATCAACCACATAGATAAGCTGAACTTTTTTGATAAATTTTTTAGTTTTATTCAGGAGAAAATGAATTTGAGTATGTTCAGTTTTGAAGGATAATACCATATTTTAAAGGAAATAGAATAAAATGAACAATGAGTTTATTAATTCTCTTGTGATGATCATAAAACCTACTTACATATACTAGTAAGTTTTAGTACATATGTTGAACCTTACTGGAAATGGAAGATACGATCAAATATGTATACTATATATATATATATATATATCTTTAGTATGAAATTCATATATGCATATGTTTACGATCAAATATGTATACTATATACATAACTTTAGTATGAAATTCATATATGTATATGCTTAGTGCACCAAGTAGAGCACATGATACAAATGTATTGATTAATTGTGCAAAAAATGAAGTTTACTTTCTATATCCACCAAATAGAAAATATTATTTAGTTTGACTTGTGGATATCCCACAAGAACATGAAAAGCTTTTAGTGATAGCAATGGTGATGCAAAAGACATAGTTAATGGCCTTGAATATTTTGTAAATTTTGGAAAAAAAGTTGTTTTTTTTTGTTGTAGTCTCTAGCTCATTCAAGATTTTTTTTTTCTTTTAGTTCTTATATAATTCAGAAAATCTTGTTTTTACTCCTTCGATGTAATTTTTTCTCAAAAATCAAATATTAATTTATGGGAATTCTTAAAACAAAAATCTAATAGCAAAATCTAAAATTAAAAACCAAATCCAGAAAACTGAATTCAACGGGCGATAAAGCTATGGAAAACTTGCTTTATCAAAAAAAAAAAAACATCACGTACCTAATCAAAAACTTTTGTTCAAATTTTTGTTTTCTCTTAAAGAGACATTTACGGTTATAATTTATGTTTTTCTAAATTTTCTAATTGATTTATTTATACACAAGTTGCCTTTTTTTTTTTTGGGGGGAACACATGTTTGACGTCTAAAATGAGAATCATACATTTATTATATATTTGCAATTAATTGTTTTTCTTTAAGACTCTGTAAGGCAATGAAAAAAAAAATGATAATGTAAATTTCACTGTAGCAATCGGTAGTTATTGAGGTTTCCCCGCTTCGGTTGACGCTAACTTTTAACAACGCTAAACCAAATCAGATCGGCGTTTTATGTCCCCTTCTCTCTCTCTCTCTTTCATCGAATTCAGCAAAACTTAGAAACGAACCAGTCACACAGATAAAGAGAGAGACCAGAAAAAAAAATAACCCAATTCAATCACGAGATCGTCGCAACGTTTCCCGAAGAATTTAGTAGAATCATCGGAGGCTAGAAAAAAAAATGCTCAACGATGGAGAAGCGACTCCTTCTAGGTAAAAAAAACAAGTCCAGATCACACAATTTCAGATTCTTTTGTGTTTCTATGCTTGATCGTGCTTAGTTCCATAGTAGTTTCGGTGTGAACTGAACAATTATTAGTTAGTATTACTCAAATTGAAGTGATTGATTTTGTAAATCCACCATGAAATTGCTTATTCGGATACTAAAACAGATGTCAGTTTGATTGATTTTGACTCTCCAATCGAGAATCTGGAGAGTGGCTTTAAGTTGATTTTGTTTTTTTGATTTTGATGTTTCTCAGGCATGAGATTCTTAGTATGGTGAAGAAGCACTCGAAGTCGTTAGGAAATACGTCTCTTGATGAGCAAGATGCGTCTGATGTAGAAATGGACTCTAATTTCTGGCATGGCGTGTTTGATGTGTACTTCATTCGTTGTATGGAGTCAAGGAGGCGACAAGACGATGATCTTCTATTTTTTGTGAGGAAATTGGTATGTAAAGCTTGCACCTTTTAATCTGAGCCGAAAACTTAGAACATGGAGTTATGGTGATTGTTAATGTTGTTGAGTGTTTTGTTACTTTTTGCCAGAGTTGTAAGTCATATGGTTTGACTGAAAATGACGAAGCACCAGCTCCTTACTTTGTGCGCAGGTGGGCACCTAAGGTAAAAAAATACAGATATCTGGTCATGTCTTATCACATGAGGTTTCCTTCTGTCATATAGAACATTTCAATTGTGAAGAAGAATTTGTAACGGATTTAACATTATTAGGGAAAAATTGATTTACTTCTGGGGTGTCGTTTTTTCTTCTTCTTTATTTGGGTGGGGTAGGTTACTTTAAGCGACAGTACTACATGTATGTTTCTTAGGGATTGTTATTTGTCAAAGCTTTTCATGATCTATCAGATCTTTTTATCTGGGAGCTAGACCCCTTGACGCTTGAATGTATCCATCTGTTTTTGGTGTTGCACCTTGTATCTACTGTCTGTAAAGACATGGTAATGGATTTCTTCTCCATTTTGAAGCAGTTGGATGAGCTTCTTGGTGAAAGTTTGGCTGAAGTTGATTGGAGGAAATCATTTTATTTGAATATGATTGCGCACACATCATTTACTGTTACTGTGGCGATTTGCAGGTAACCGCTGTACTTGCATATTGTGATTAGCAGCATCATGTACTAATTTCTTGTCAGTCTAATCTACATTAATTAACAATTCGTATTCTGTTATTGCTTTTTTGCTAATATTTCTATCCTGCTTTCCTGCGTTTGGTTCAAACACATCTTAATGCATAAGGCATTACTTCAGTCTAGCTATTTATTTGGTTGGAATTTTAGATACCATCTTCTTCGTTTCAGTGATTAGACCTTGAGTTATTTTTGTGACCTGTGCTGTGGTCTACTTATCATATGTTTTTTTGTCTTTAAACTGCTCGTGGTTTTAGCAATGAAGCCCTTAAGACGTACCAAGGAAGTAAAGACACAAAACTCTCTCCTATATACAAGGTTAGAGATCCTAACTCCTAAGAGTTTTAGATAATATTGTTTCTCTTGGCTTTTCAGTTCTTCTAAAATATTTTCATATGAAAAAGAAACTGAAACCAAAGAGTAGTTATATACTCTACTGTTCAAAATATATCAGCCCAGCTTTGTTTTTATCAATGAACCTATTAAGAAAAGGGTAAGGAAACGGAATATGAGTTCAGTTTCGTTTTTGATAAGGAGAGGACATTCCCCAGGGGTGTTGGACCAAACATAAATTGGATTTTCTTTCTGAGCATCAAGTTGGTTTCATAGTCTGTAAGCCAATGATGATCATATTCTCTGATCTGACATTCGTATTATGCAGGTTGTAAAAACTGTATATGCATCACCGAGTCGCGTTAATTTTCATCTGGACTCAAAGAAGGCAAGTATAGTCGCTTTTCTCGTAGCAGTGTTTGCCCTTTTGGAATTTGTGTTTGATATTTCCATTGTTGTGTACCTAGGAAGTGGAGACAACACCGGCCTACCCAGAAATTTGTTTTGCTGTAGATGATTTTGACTCAACCTTTGATGCTGTGGTAATATTTTCTTCTCCCTTTCTTTGTATTATCCTGCCAACAAATATGTTACATTGTCCTTTCACTCGGAATGGATTCTATGGAAATGTGACATTTTGTTCGTAATGAAATCATCTCTGGAAGAATCGCTTTTAGTTGAGAAAATGTGCATGAACTCTAGATACATGCATTCTTAGTTTCACCTTAGCTGGATAGTAAAATATTTTGTTATTTGTATGATACATTCATTAGTTGGCTTTTGGCACAAAATTCAGATAATCACATTTCAACTACCTTTTGTGCTGCTTTAACTCCTTATTTGAGTTTAGTGCCTACTTTTTAGTTATCTTCTTCAGAGGTTGCCATTCTTCTTCTTAAGTTTTCTTGGGCACAAATGAGTTTGGCTTTATGGTTCAGAACTTAAGTCATATGGTTAGGTTCATGCATGGAAAGTTGCCCATAGTTTTTTCCAATTTTGTTCATTGACTCTGTCATTAATGTTTGCAGGTTCTGACCGAAAAAGATCATTGCTATTGCGTACTTCTTAATTCTCATGATGGGGCAGCATTTCCAAGTGCAAATGATAAAGATTCCAGTGATTCTAATACAAATACTGAACCCAAAAGTGTGAAAGATCCTAAGGTCTAGTTGTTTCCTATCTATGTTTCACTATTTTCAGCAGTTGCCAATCATGTACCAATTTTTCTTTTGCTACTTTCTATGAGTTTTGATGAGATTCTTTAATATTGGTAACGTTAACCGTTCTTTTGTGTGAAAAAGAACTAAAGGTATTGATCTCTTTGCTAGCATAACTTTTTTTATACATGTGAGGGTCATGACTTATTCCCCATACTTTTGGCGGTACGTTTGACTTTTATTTTTCATCAAGATGACTTCTGTGTTGAGCTCTCTAATAGATCTCTATGCAACTTCTTTCCATCTCAAGGGATTTTGGTGCAATGAGTCTTATAATGTTAAGTATTCTAGTCTAGCTTCTGGGTTGGCCATTCTTTCGACTGAAGTCCTGGAATATCCTGTCTGTCGAATGATTTGTATGCTGCATGTTGAATGAATTCTCGGTCATATAGGTTATTTAAGGATCTAAATTGTATGTTGAAGTTCAGCTGTTTCGTGTGAGAAGGTTATTAGTATACATAATGCTTTGAAAAAATCTTTACCATCGTCATATGGAGTAAACTGCTAATAGTTTCACTGATGCTTGCAAGGGTTGATGCTTATATGGAAGTATGATATGTGATTTTTGGAAAGAACTATTAGATTTAAGCATATTTGGTTTGTAAAAGGCCTATGGACACATTACATGGTACTTGCTAATGAGAAAAGAGGATTGACATGCCAGAGCTTTTGGTTGCAGGTTACTTTGTTTTCTGGGTTTGTCAGCTATCAAATGGTTCGAGAAGCCTATGAAGGTCACTATACAGTTTCTTCCTTTATGTTTTATGCATCAATCTAATTCAATTTTCTAGCAAAGTTTGTAGTCATGGTCTTCATACTCTGTTTCGCTGGTTATTTGCATTATTCCTCTCAGTTCTTAGGAAGATCCTTGATCTCGATCTTTTATATTCTCCCAAGACGTTTAATGCAAAGGATATATTAAGGGTTCTTGATAGTATGAAACTTACTTCTCGAACTTGCATCACAGAACGTATTAATGGTTTTTGATGTCATGGAACCTGTCAGGACTTAATGTTAATGCTTT
Source organism: Camelina sativa (assembly GCF_030686135.1). Taxonomy (NCBI): domain Eukaryota; kingdom Viridiplantae; phylum Streptophyta; class Magnoliopsida; order Brassicales; family Brassicaceae; genus Camelina; species Camelina sativa. The sequence goes on along the minus strand of NC_141886.1, from coordinate 9,412,912 downwards.
GCTCACTGGTGGAATGCATTGCTGAGCCAAAAACATTACTGGAAATTTTGGAAGAAATAGGGTTTATTTAGAGGTCAACTAGGAGTGATATTAAACAGTACCCAGCTTCAAGATCGCTGGACTACACAGTTAACTTGTAGACGTTAAATTTTTGAGAAATCAAGTGCTTAAAGACTCATTGAAAACTATTACTTGTGGCCTTGTATATATAAGTTATATAGCTATTGTCGATTGGGGCCAATTGATATTTTCACGCTTTCTCCTTAATTTGTCTGTTATCTTTATCCTTTATCATAGGGGGGAGGAATCGGTTCGGAAGCCTTCTATCACTGGGTCATAACACAGGAAAAGCAGACCGACTTTATATGAGGGGTCCAGGAGGACGTGGAGAAGTTGAAGTAGCTGTTTCTGGGGTTATAGGTACTGCTACTTTCTTATTCTTGTATGGCTGCACATAATCTGAGCTCTTTGTCTCCATGTTAGTTTTTCCTATATTCTCTAGTTTTATGTAGTCATTAATAATCCATGGAACGTAAAAAGTAAAAAAAACTTCAATGCCCTATCTAAATCTAACATTGGTCATCAAATGCTTTCGAACTGTTTATTGTTCCCCATAGTCTTAAGAGAGTAGACAAGAAAACGTTGAGTAGGAGATTTGTTGAAATGTATATTGAAGACGGTAGTATGCTTTAAGAGATGATTGTATAGAATTGGTTTTCTCAGATCAGAGCCAAGTAGTTGTAGGTCCTGTTTCACCAATGTCTTCAAAGAAGAGCATCGATCTTGGCTCCATTTTCCGTAAAGCAGCATCTGTTGCATCTGTCGCAGCTAAACATGCAATAGCAGCTGCTACCGCCTCTTACGATGAAGACGAGATGTTCCCTCTTAAATGCTGCTTAATGTCCATCTCATTGCCATGGGATACTATTGCTCATGATCTTTTATTCAAGGTGATTTCTCCTTAGCCACACCGGTCATCAACAATTGAAAACTAGTGGATCTTTTAGATATATTATTACCGTTTTGCTAATTGTTTCCGCTTGTTGTGTTTATTCAGGCATCTCCACCGGTGAACATGGAGTAGAACAATCTGGAATGAAGCGTAGGAGATAGAAGTTGTGTGTTTTGTCTATTGGTTTGTTTGTTCGTTGATTGAATATTCCTTTTGTGCCGTTACATGACTCTGTGGTTTACCTCTCAACCACTGTTTTTACCTTTAGCAATAAAAGTGAAAGTAAAGTTGTGAATCATCATCAACTCTATAGATTCTGGTGTAGGCTTCACTCTACTTAAAACACTTCTGTTTATGTTCGTCCTACATGTCTTTTCCTACACGTTATCCACTCGATTTAGATTTTTCAACATGGCGTGGCAAGGGTGCTTGGACCCTTTTTCCGGCACTTTGATTCTTGGGTATTTGTTCCCAATGCCTCCCTTTTCAAGGAGTTGAAAATTTGCCATCTTTAGTGCGAGTTAGGTTTTTGAAAACCCGTTGGAGTTTTTGTATTCTAGTATGACAATTTGTCGTTCTGCGGTCAGTAATTTGGTTTTGGTCAGCCTCACATCACTTCATGTGGTCTATCTCTTTGGTGGATATCACTATTTTTATGGTTTTAATACTTCTTTATCTATGTTATAGATATTGGTACTTAAGCTTTAAAACTTGTTATCTTTTGTGTTATGCAAGCAAAATACGGTGATTTTCTCGTGTGCACCTCTTCACAAAAAACTTTTCTGATATCTCCTCCTTATAAAAATAATTTCTTTTCCCTTTTTCTAAAATCAAAATATTGGTCAAAGAGAACCACCACCGATCCGGGTTATCTAACCAACCCAACTAGAATTTGGTTCATCCAACTTTTTTTTCCCCCCTTTTCACTTTGAATCTCGACGGACTGAATTGAAATGCAAAAAGAGAAACTTTCATCCCCCATCTCTATCTCTCTCATTCTCTGTCTTTCGTCTATGGTTACTTGCTCGTCGATTTCTTACATATCTCTGTTGTCGTTCATCTTCTAATATCTACGTTGATGTTGATTGGTTTCTCCTCCTCAAACGTAAAAGGTCCCCAATTCGAAAATGGTTTGTGAATTTTATTAATAATCGATAGGTTTTGATTTAGACGAGTGAGAATTGTGTAGAGTTTGGTGGTCAATTTGTAGGTTTAAACTCAAATCAAAGACCAATTTGATGAAATTCAGGGTTTAGATTCAATTTGGATAATTCAAAGTATGATGATTAAGGGATTGAATTTGGGTCTGAAATCTCAATTGTTGTGTATTTTTGTTGTTATCCATGTGTCAATGCCTCTTCGTACTATAGTGAAAATTCTGAGAAGAAGACGTAGAAAACTCCATGGTCAAGATGATGAAGAAGGTGAACAAAAAAAAAGACAAGGGTAATTTTGAGGGCCAAGCGTACGCCTAATATAAGAAAGATATTTCACGGATGAATATGAGTTAAGAAAATTATTTTACAAGGCAAAATAGAATACAGAAACATATGAGAACTTTTAATGGAACTCGTTTTTTCTAGAAAACTTGTCTATACTTTTAGAACTATTAAGTACAACTAAGAGTATTTATGTACTACTAGAACACTTAGGTACAACTGAAACATTTCTAAAACTTGGTGAATTTAACAAAAATAAAGTAATAATAAATTTAAAATTGATATTAAAATGGATTTAAACATGAATCACATGTTTAAATAAAAAGATAGAAAATACATTATTTAACACATGTGCCGCCCAAAAAAATAATAAAATATCCTTAAATTTTGTAAGTAATTGTACTTCAAGATTGTAGTTGTACTGGTTTAAACATAGTTATACTTTGATAGTTTAAACTTATAAGTAGTTGTTATTAAGATTATAAATCTTTTTTGTAGTTGTACTAATTACATTAAGTACCTAAATACACTTCCTATACTTTCGTATAAAAATATTTGTTAAAATACGTTGTTTTTTTTGTTTCACATACTAATGAGGTTTAGATTCAATTTGGATAATTCAAAGTATGATGATTAAGGGATTGAATTTGGGTCTGAAATCTCAATTGTTGTGTATTTTTGTTGTTATCCATGTGTCAATGCCTCTTCGTACTATAGTGAAAATTCTGAGAAGAAGACGTAGAAAACTCCATGGTCAAGATGATGAAGAAGGTGAACAAAAAAAAAGACAAGGGTAATTTTGAGGGCCAAGCGTACGCCTAATATAAGAAAGATATTTCACGGATGAATATGAGTTAAGAAAATTATTTTACAAGGCAAAATAGAATACAGAAACATATGAGAACTTTTAATGGAACTCGTTTTTTCTAGAAAACTTGTCTATACTTTTAGAACTATTAAGTACAACTAAGAGTATTTATGTACTACTAGAACACTTAGGTACAACTGAAACATTTCTAAAACTTGGTGAATTTAACAAAAATAAAGTAATAATAAATTTAAAATTGATATTAAAATGGATTTAAACATGAATCACATGTTTAAATAAAAAGATAGAAAATACATTATTTAACACATGTGCCGCCCAAAAAAATAATAAAATATCCTTAAATTTTGTAAGTAATTGTACTTCAAGATTGTAGTTGTACTGGTTTAAACATAGTTATACTTTGATAGTTTAAACTTATAAGTAGTTGTTATTAAGATTATAAATCTTTTTTGTAGTTGTACTAATTACATTAAGTACCTAAATACACTTCCTATACTTTCGTATAAAAATATTTGTTAAAATACGTTGTTTTTTTTGTTTCACATACTAATGAGGTTTAGATTCAATTTGGATAATTCAAAGTATGATGATTAAGGGATTGAATTTGGGTCTGAAATCTCAATTGTTGTGTATTTTTGTTGTTATCCATGTGTCAATGCCTCTTCGTACTATAGTGAAAATTCTGAGAAGAAGACGTAGAAAACTCCATGGTCAAGATGATGAAGAAGGTGAACAAAAAAAAAGACAAGGGTAATTTTGAGGGCCAAGCGTACGCCTAATATAAGAAAGATATTTCACGGATGAATATGAGTTAAGAAAATTATTTTACAAGGCAAAATAGAATACAGAAACATATGAGAACTTTTAATGGAACTCGTTTTTTCTAGAAAACTTGTCTATACTTTTAGAACTATTAGGTACAACTAAGAGTATTTATGTACTACTAGAACACTTAGGTACAACTGAAACATTTCTAAAACTTGGTGAATTTAACAAAAATAAAGTAATAATAAATTTAAAATTGATATTAAAATGGATTTAAACATGAATCACATGTTTAAATAAAAAGATAGAAAATACATTATTTAACACATGTGCCGCCCAAAAAAATAATAAAATATCCTTAAATTTTGTAAGTAATTGTACTTCAAGATTGTAGTTGTACTGGTTTAAACATAGTTATACTTTGATAGTTTAAACTTATAAGTAGTTGTTATTAAGATTATAAATCTTTTTTGTAGTTGTACTAATTACATTAAGTACCTAAATACACTTCCTATACTTTCGTATAAAAATATTTGTTAAAATACGTTGTTTTTTTTGTTTCACATACTAATGAGGTTTAGATTCAATTTGGATAATTCAAAGTATGATGATTAAGGGATTGAATTTGGGTCTGAAATCTCAATTGTTGTGTATTTTTGTTGTTATCCATGTGTCAATGCCTCTTCGTACTATAGTGAAAATTCTGAGAAGAAGACGTAGAAAACTCCATGGTCAAGATGATGAAGAAGGTGAACAAAAAAAAAGACAAGGGTAATTTTGAGAGCCAAGCGTACGCCTAATATAAGAAAGATATTTCACGGATGAATATGAGTTAAGAAAATTATTTTACAAGGCAAAATAGAATACAGAAACATATGAGAACTTTTAATGGAACTCGTTTTTTCTAGAAAACTTGTCTATACTTTTAGAACTATTAGGTACAACTAAGAGTATTTATGTACTACTAGAACACTTAGGTACAACTGAAACATTTCTAAAACTTGGTGAATTTAACAAAAATAAAGTAATAATAAATTTAAAATTGATATTAAAATGGATTTAAACATGAATCACATGTTTAAATAAAAAGATAGAAAATACATTATTTAACACATGTGCCGCCCAAAAAAATAATAAAATATCCTTAAATTTTGTAAGTAATTGTACTTCAAGATTGTAGTTGTACTGGTTTAAACATAGTTATACTTTGATAGTTTAAACTTATAAGTAGTTGTTATTAAGATTATAAATCTTTTTTGTAGTTGTACTAATTACATTAAGTACCTAAATACACTTCCTATACTTTCGTATAAAAATATTTGTTAAAATACGTTGTTTTTTTTTGTTTCACATACTAATGAGGTTAATATCTACAAAGTAATCATAAAAGTGTAATGTAATTGAAGTAAAAATGAGACCTGGTGTGGCAAATGTTTTTAAATAATTTTATATTTCATTCACAATAATATGGTTTTAGAAGATAGTAATATAAAAATAAATACTCTATAACATTGTTTTGTTATGAGTTTTATTTTATTTTACTAGTAAACTAAGTTGTACCAATTATATTTAGTTGTATCGCCATAGAAACACAAAAAAAAAACTATAACTAAATATGATTTGTTCGACATTTTTAGTGAGTTCCACATGCAAAAAATAGTATTCACTAAACGAGTGTGATGAACAATAAGTAACACAAAATATAGTCTTCTTTAAACGAGCATGACAAATATTTTCTTTTAAAATCTATTGTATTTTATCTCCATTCTTTAAACAATATCTCCTGCAATCAAAATATGTGACAATTAGAATTCATTGTCCTCTGAAAATGAATAAAAACTGACATTAAAATAGTTGTCACCTTGAATCAATATTCAATAATACTAGTTGTATCAGTAGTACCAATTGTACCTTAAACTGGAAATCAGAGCAAAATTGACTTTTATCTAGCTACAGTTCAGTACAATTTAACCACTGAATTCTATAAATTCTAAACGTAATTTGACCGTAATCGACTGAAACACAAAGGAGAATTAATTAGATGAACCCAACGAACATAACATGATGAATTTTAAAATCTACAATCTCCATTGAGTACAAATTAAACAACAATATGTGTGCCTGCATCATATATGATTTTCAAAAACGTTAAATCTTACAAAAACAGTTAACAAGCCAAAGAATTTTACCTAAATTGAGCTTTGGTGGAGCTTTAATGGTGGAGGTGCTTTGTTGTACGAACGAGTTCGTGATGGAGAAAAAGAGGTGCATTATGATTGGTTTATTTTTTAAGTTTTTTATGAATAATTTTTATTTATATAAATAAATAAATATTAAAAGAAAGGGCAAAACTGAAAATTAGAATTATTGTGAAAGTACAGAGGTCTGTAGAATTAATGGGGATAATGTAGAAAAGAATTTTAGATAGAGGGGCACAAAAGAATTAAATCCCTTAATTTAATAGAGTGTTTGTTGAAAAAAAAAACCATTTCTGCTCGCATTCAGCTTTTTGGCTTTTTTTGGTTTTGATTCGGGTTTCAGAAAATGTGTACCTCAAAGTAGAACTGAAATTTATCACTTCGGTTCGGACCAATCGGTTGGATTAATTCTGGTTCGAGTTTGGCTCGGTCGTGAAGAAATAATTATAACTAACTAAATCAGAACCCGCACGATGTGCGGGTTTTAAAATTGTTGAAGAAAAGAAATCGTAAACCCTAAACAATTTTTTAAAAATTGAAACAAAAAATATTTCTTGAAGTAAATATTTTAATAATTTTAGTTAGAGAAAAAAATCATATTTGTATTTACCTTCATACACTTATTTATATTTTTATATCTTAAATATATTATAAAAATTATTACAATAATCTAAATCTAATTTATACCCCACCAAAACTTTTGTCAAATACTCATCATTACAAACATTATTATTGTCAAATTTCAAGAACATATCACAACTTATTACAAAATATTTTACATTCAAAGAATTCATCAAAACAACATATAATTAATAACCATGTACAATTTTACTGTATGTTTTACCATTAAAAATATGCTCTTACACCCAAAATTATTTTATTGTTAAAGTATGCTCTTTATCACCACCTAAAATGTCTTTTAAACAAATTAAACAAATTTTATGTTGTTTTACTTTCATTGTGGCATAATTATAGTTCTTATAATTACTAAAATTGTTTTGTGACATAATTTTTTTAACCATAAATGTTTTTACTCCAAAGATATTTTGGATGAACAACTGGTGAAAATTATCTACTCGAGTACAATGATTTTATGACCAATCCAATCAAAGTTTTTATTGACAAATTGAAAGAAAGTTAATATAACATAATAAAAATTTGAAAATTATAAACAATTCAAAATAAAAACTTTATAAACAATCAACAACATGATATATGTCATAATCACGTTAAAAGATTAATGATTTCCGTTTTATTTTATTAACATTTTTTTTAACAGATTTTATTAACATCTATATTAACATTTTTGAAGTACATTTTGGTTTATGCCTTTGAAGTTTATCTTATTTAATTTGTTTTTTTGCAACATTAACCCCTACAGATTTTCCTAAAATAACATTTCTACTTAATTAACCCCTATAGATTTTCCTAAAATAACATTTCTACTTAACTCAATTAATGGAACTATATTAATCGATCAAATTAATTTACGCTTATTGCCATACACATCATGACACCATCATTTAAGAGATCGAGATTAAATGCTCAAAACTTATTTTAATACATCTTTATAATAGTTGAATGTAAATAAAAGGACTTTGAGAAACAAAAGATTACATTCTCAATTATAATTATGACGAAGATAACGTTCATAAACACGATAACCCAAATAGTTAAAATCAAATTTTAGCAAATATTTAACTTTGTAAGAAAAAAATACATTTATTTCTGTATATATCTCATTTAGAAACTGAATATTATTATGCAATATTCTTACCAGCTCAACATCTAACATACGTTAGCATGACATTATAGTATAAGCAAATAAACTAATTATTACTGATTGACGAGAATTAAATGGGATATTCCGTAACTCACTACAAAATTCTTTGCATTAATTCTTAATTGTCATATTTTCAAAGATATTTGGTTGATATCATATTATTTGCTTTCTAAATAATATGATATCACACATAAATCTATCATGAAGAATGTACTATATAAATAATATGTCAGCCAATGAAAGAAATGACCTAATCATATGAAGCTTTATCTTTTCATTAGCAAACCAATCTTTAAGAATTTGAAAGGTAAGTAATAGTGACTTAGTTTTTATAAGGTACGGATATGCAGGTAACTAATCTTAATCCTCCAAGATTTTTTATATAGTCGTCTTTAATAACAATAAACAGTTTCTTATTTTTTTTTTAAAGGATTGAAGCGTGTTAATAGAAGAAATCTATCAGGAAGGGAAGTGTTACGCTCTACTACTTCAAGTAAGGATCAAATAAATATATTTATCAGTAAAGTCGTCGTTCATATGCTATATGTAGCAACAAAGCAAACATGAGTCATACTAATTTTCTGGATTATTCAGGCTCAAAGGACAATTAAACCATCACAAACTTACCAAACATGCGCGGTAGGCATGCTTCAACTCCATTTATGCACCTCATGGGAGCCAAACGTTAGTTTTTATATTTTTTTACAATTTTGACCAATAAAGGCTCAAGACATGTTTTAAAACATACAACAATGTTTAATTTTTACTAGGGAACCCTTTTGTTTCATATCCGGATGCACTATGGTGTCCATCATAACAAGGTAATTGTAACCTTTTGTTTCACATTTTTACACCCCTATAAATTAATGATTCATGTGATATTAGTATATTACATACTTATGCGGTATATAGTCAAGCTGATGAAACTATGGAAAAAAACTACTATGGCAATAGCAACAAGATTAGAAAATCATTGATTCGGTGGAGAGAAAAGAATATGATTCCTAGCTATGTTTGAGGCAAGCTTCAAGAAAGCATCGTTCGAGCGAGAACCTAGCCAAAGTAGCTATAATTTCTAACTAAACTGAGATGTTAATTTAATTATTTCCCAACTGTAAAAGCGATACAAACTTGGAGAATGGGAAGAAAAGTTCACCGGATTAAACTCCTCATCAGTTTGAAGAGAGACCGGAAAAACAGAGGCTGGAGGAGGAGATATATTGACTTAGTATGCTGGTCTATATTATTATTGTAACCGTTACTTGTGAGATTTTTAATTATTTATGTTTCTAAAAAACCCTATATTAATTAACTGTCCAATACCACAAACTACATCTTTACATATAAATAAAATGTTCACTATTTTGTTTAAACAGTTACAATAATAGTAAAGACACATAAATATATCTATATTAACATTTTTAAGTATTTGTTGTTCTAACATTTATGTTATACTTATTTACAAAATTAATTAGATTCCTAAAATATCTCTAACAATTTGGTTTATAGTTTGTTGACAAAAAAAAGTTGGTTTATGATTTCCTAAAACAATGTTTATATTTATATATATATAATATCTTTTTTATAAAATCATTAAAAACTCTAAGATTCAATAATAACTATATTGTTTGATACGAAACAATTATTTTTTTAAATGATTACTACTATGCTAATAAATTAATGTGAGAATAATTATTTCACGGGTTAAATATAAAAAATAGAGTATTTACAATAGGACAATTCTTGGTGAACCCAAAAAAAGTTCTTAATAATATAATTTAACCCACAGTATACCGCACAATAACCTCTAACAGATATAATTTTTTCACGGGTTAAATCTAAAAACACTAAAAACTTACGGGTTAAATTTAAAAACAAAAAACGTTTTAAAAACTAATGATGTAAGAATATTTTTTTCACGGGTTAAATCTAAAAAACTGTAACCATAATAAATTTGATATGGTAAAAATCTAATATTATCATAAATAAAACTAAATAATTGTCATTTCGTTTCGTGTCTACATACAGCTAGTCAAATTTTAAAACTAACAATCAAAATATAGTTATACAATCTTAAACACTAAACAAAAGAAATATATTTAACAAACAAATACATTTTAAATTTAGTTTTTGTTATAAAATATTGTCCTGCGGTGTACCGCGGGTTAAAATCTAGTCTATATTAACATTTTTGAAGTACATTTTGGTTTATGCCCTTGAAGTTTATCTTATTTAATTTGTTTATTTGCAACATTAACCCCTACAGAATTTCCTAAACTAATATTTCTACTTAATTAACCCCTACAGATTTTCCTAAAATAAACAGTTCTACTTAACTCAATTAATGGAACTATATTAGAAGTTAACATTTATATACGCCTATTGCCATACACAGCATGACACCATCATTTAAGAGATCGAGATTAAATGTTCAAAACTTAATTTATTTGATCTTTATGATAGTTTAATGTAAGTCGGCCAACTTTGAGAAACAAAAGATTACAACCTAAATGATTATTATAACGTAGATAACGTTCATTAACATGAGAAGCCAAATTAAGAAAATCAAATTTGACCAAATATTTAACTTCTTCGGCAAGTATAGATAATAGGAGTTAAACACACGGGCTAGATTTTTTTTACTTCGTCGGCAAGTATAGATTCCGGTTTATATCTGTAAATATCTATATATACATTTTTGAAGTACATCTTGGGTTATACCCTTTTAGTTTTAGTTATTTAAACTTTTATTTACAAAACTGACCCCTATACATTTGCAAAAAAAAATCTAGAATCAATTTATGGCAAAACAGAATTGATTACTCTAATAATATATATAAAAAAATCGAGAAATCATTTAGATTCCTAAAATATCTATACTAATTAATATAGATGAAATCATGATATTAAACAATAAATGGTTTAATGTGCCAATAATAATTATAATATCCTAATCAAATCTTCATATTTATTAATATGTTAAGCTGCAATTGGAGATTTAATAAGAAAAGGAAACATGATATACTATACCCACATTCATAATTAATAAAATATTATATTACTATCATATTTCATAACTACATTGTATATCCTATTTAAACTTTCCGAAATTGTTATATGTTCGAGATATTATATACTTTGATCACCAAGATTATCTCTACACATTCACACAAAATCCTACAACCTCTTTAAACACTATAAATACTTATCTTTTTACAGCAGCTAATATCACCACTTTCGTTTCTCTTTTTTTTTTAGCACACGCAAAAGGTTTAACCACTCCAATGGCGAAAAGGTGATTATTTGCTACTTCTTATGTTTTCCTTATTTCATTTATTTTTATAGATTTCTTTGTTTTTATCCTGTCATCTGTTACTATTACTTATTATGTGATCCAACCTTTCTCGCTAATATCATTTGTTTTTTTATATATTTACTTTAAGGTGTTAAAAATCCATGCATATGACAAATGAGATTTGATTTCCAGTTACATGAATCATCTCAAGGAGATTCATTGAGACATTTTCTCTTACTCATGCATGTGGTCAATTCCGATATTCTTAACGGAACTGTGGTCACACGCAATGACACTAAATCTGATTTCAAATATTTAAACTTAGGCTAAGTTTGAGAAATTAATGTGATACTAAATCAGTACAGGTTAATTGGTTGATATAAAATAACTATATGAGTTTGTAACGTAGATGTGTATTAATATATTTTTTAATTAGCATTCTGATAATATTCACTAAATATTGTTGTTTTTTGTTTGCAGATGTCATTGGCAAAGTCATTAACATCGGGGAGATTGAGATGCCAACTGTCAACAAACCAACTAATAAACTCAATTTTGACTTGAGAAATGAAAAATGAGTTTTAAGTAAATAGTTATTTATAATTATAAGCATGTATCATTTTCTTTATTTCAGATTTATCAAAAAGAAAAAAAATGGTCATAGTGATGAGAGACTAGGGTGTATTAAACAGTCAAAATACATAAAGTATATATAACATATTTTGGTTTAAGATATGAAGTATAAGATATGAAGTATTGATGACTATGAATTTTAATCAAGATCTATGTAACAATAGAGTATAGTGTTTTATTGATCATATCACTTAGACTTATTTGACGAGTCTACACTTTTTTAGTATTTGTTTAACTATTAGAAAAGATTTTTTTTTTTGCAATAAAAATATATCTTTCTTGAAATCCCAAATTGGCATTTCTAAAGTAAGTTTTTGTGTATCAAAATTAGTTTACACCAAACTTAAATTACTTCCAAAAATATACTTAAAAGAAATCTGAAATTAATTAGTATTCCATAATAATAATATTTAAAGCAAGAAAATAAAATATTCTAAATATTTTAATTTGCTAAAAGAAATTTAAATTCTCTGAGTCATGTGATGGAGCGGGTTAGAATTTACACAAATATGACTATATAGTTTATCTGAATGTCTATTACTAAAGCACACAAAATATTTTAATTTAAAATAACAATCAATATACAATTATACAATCTTAAACACTAAACAAAACAAAAAAAATTAATATATATAACTTCAAAAATAAAAATTTAATTATTAAAAAATTGTCCCGCGGTATACCGCGGGTTAGAATCTAGTTCTTAATGAATTTTGTTGTACATAGTTTTGGTGGATTTCTCTACTGTTTAGATTATAATTTATTAGAGGTGTTAAAATAGGTAAAGTTTTTATTAACCTATGGGTTTACCCTGTTTATTTTAGAAAAATACTTAGGTATCCCTCCCTCTCAACTAATCAGAATGTTCTAACTAATATTTTATTTAAAAAATAAATAAAAATTAAATTAAAAAGTAAAACTAATTAAGGAAACAAATTCTGTATACTTTTATTTAAAGAAAGTTAAATATTGGCTTGATTTAGATTTTACAATTAAACGATGTTATATATCGGTTTGGGTTTATAAATGAGAATTAGGGTTTAGATTTTATAATTAAAACAAAATTATATGTCGGTTTGGTTATACAAATGAGGTGATTAAGGTTTAAATTTTACAATTAGAACAAAATTATATGTCGGTTTGGGTTTACAAATGAGATGGTTAGGGTTTAGATTTTACAATTAGAACGAAATTATATGTGGGTTTGGGTTTACAAATAAGATGGTTAGAGTTTAGATTTTACAATTAGAACGAAATTATATGTCAGTTTGGGTTTACAAATGAGATGGTTAGGGTTTAGAATTTACAATTAGAACGAAAATATATATCGATTTGGGTTTATAAAAGAGCGGTTTAAGTTTCTAATTTTATAAGAAAAATACTTAGGTTCACCCTTAGAGGTGAACCTCTCCATTCACCTCCTCCTTTTCAACCAATCAAAATCTTCTATACATTATCTCATTTTAAAAATAAATTAAAATTAAATTAAAAAGCAAAACCAATTAAGGAAACAAATTCTGTATACTTTTAATTAAGGAAAATTAAATATTGGCTTGGTTTAGATTTTACAATTAGAACAAAATTATGTGTCGGTTTGGGTTTACAAATAAATTGTTTAGGGTTTAGATTTTACAATCAAAACGAAATTATATGTCGGTTTAGGTTTACAAATAATTTTTTTAGGGTTTAGATTTTATAATTAAAACGAAATTATATGTCAGTTTGGGTTTACAGATGAGGTGGTTAGGGTTTAGATTTTATAATTAGAACGAAATTATATGTCGGTTTGGGTTTACAAATGAGATGGTTAGGATTTAGATTTTACAATTAGAACAAAATTATATGTCGGTTTGGGTTTACAAATGAGATGGTTAGGGTTTAGATTTTACAATTAGAACGAAATTATATGTCGGTTTGGGTTTACAAATGAGATGGTTAGGGTTTAGATTTTACAATTAGAATGAAATTATATGTCAGTTTGGGTTTATAAAAGAGTGGTTTAAGTTTTTAATTTTATAATAATGTATACAGATTTTATTTCCTTATTTTACAAGGAGGTGAATGGAGAGGTTCACCCCTAAGTATTGTTCATTTTATAATAATGTATACATATTTTATTTGCTTATTTTATAAGGGGGTGAATGAAGAGGTTCACCCCAAGTATTGTTCATTATTTTAACGGAAATGGATTAAGTTTTTATACCCATATAAAATAAATGGGTTTTGATGGGTTTGTCCAACGGGTACGTGGGTTTATCAAGGTAATCCATTAGGGTTCTGGGTTACCCATGGGTTAATCGAAAAAAACAAAAATAATATATATACAGTAAAACCTCTATAAATTAATAACGTTGGGACCACAAAATTTTATTAATTTATTGATAAATTAAAAAATATTAATTTATAAAGATTTTTTTTTCATTTTCATAGTTAAATATTTTCTATTATAAATAAGATACTTTTGTTATAATTCACACTTTTATAGAATTTTCTTAATTTATAGTGTCGGCTATCATAATATGATGGATGTCAATAGTTTACTAGATTATCCAGGTGAAAATGATTAATATTTAGAAGTTCAGAGTTTAGAGGAAATTGTTGTTATTATCCTTCATAATAAAGTCCAAGAAGATATTGTGGTATCTTTATAACCAAATACACGTAAGAAAACAATTATTGCGTCTAGGACATTTCACAACTTTTAGATGCAATCTAAGAAAACAACACAAAGGTTTTGATACAATGAGAAAGAATATAGATGAGTTCCAACAAGAATGCAATTTCAAGAATAGGCAAACAACAATAAAGTCATATTTCACTAAATTTTCTTAAATATATATATATAAACTAATTTTATATCATTATTAATTTATAATATTTATGGGACCATATTTTTACATAGAATTTCAAAAAAAAAATATTATCTTATTATTTTATCGAATTGTGTCATTTTTTACACCGGCCCAACTCGGGACAGAAAAAAATATTAATTTATAGCAAGTATTAATTTAAAAAGTATTAATTTATAGAGGTTCTACTGTATATGCATATAATATAATATAATATATATGTATATATTAATATGTAAAATATCTTATTTTTGTAACTAATTTATGTAAAATATCTAAAATAAATGTTAAGTTTTTCTTCTTTGCTAAAAAAAAAAAAAAGTAAACAATAATATATATGTCAATGATCTAAAATAAATGTGAAGTTTTTCTTTAATATCTAGATATTATTTTCTTAAACTTGAAAACTTTGGTTGGTTTTATAATTCATGTTATAGATTTAATATTAATTATTTTATTTTATTTTATTTATATATGGGTAACCCATATAATCCATTTAACCATTGAGTTTTATATTATTGGGTTTGGGTATATACAGTAAAACCTCTATAAATTAATAATGTTGGGACCAAGACATTTTATTAATTTATAGTGATATTAATTTATCTATAAATTAATTATTATTATTTTATAGTATAAATTAATAATTATTAATTTATAGATATATTTTTAATTGTTTAAATTTTTTAAAATTATGAATTGGAACAATTATAGCAAAATAAGATTAAAATTTCGGATGTTATAAATTTTATGGTTTAGGAATGGAAATTGTAATATTTAGAAAGCATTATTGACAATAAATTACAAATACTATAGACAAATTGACTGATACACATGACATACATAAATTCAAATCTATGAATGATAATATCAATTCTCCTATTTTAATTATCTATCAAATTATCAAATTTTAAATGATGCATATCTAAAAATTAAAACTTTAAAATTTAATTATTTGTAAGACATGTTATAAAATATTTTAGAGAAATCATTATAGTTTGAAAATACAACATTACAATTGTTCTATAGAAATGAGCTTTAGGAGAAACATAAACTATTATATCAGTATATATATATATATATATATATTTACAAGATTATTAATTTATGATATTATTGGGACCAGATTTTACATGGAGATTTCAAAAAAATTATTATCTTATTATCTTATCGAATATTGTTAATTTTTACACTGGCCCGACTTGTGACCATCAAAATTTATTAATTTATAGTGTTTATTAATTTATAGAGTATTAATTTATAGAGGTTTTACTGTAAATTCAACCCATTATAATAAATAGGTCGGGTTGAACCCACCCAAAAATGTCTTTAAACCCATGTGGGTATGGATCGGATTGGGTCGGGTTACCCATTTTGACACCCTATAATTTATGTTCAAACTCGATCTGATTTTAGATTAGAAAAATTAGCAATAATTAAAATAATTCTTATTTTGCATTTTCTATTAATTTAAGAGGTTAATTTTAGGCGAACATTAACGAACTTTGGTCAAATTGGTTCACAAATATTTTTTTTCTTTAAAGTATAATGTTTGGGTTATTATAAAACTTAGGTTTGGTTCAGTCGGATTGAAGAACTTCGGCGCAATTTGATTTGGTTTTTTACATATGGTTAGAGATAGACTTATGAGTATAATACATGTGAAATAAAACAGCTTTTTGCCAACTTTTGTTGGACTTTACTTGAGAATGTGGAATTCTAAAGATTAAACAAAAAACTAGGGGGAGGCAAATAGGGAAGAAGCACATGAATCCAACTCCTGGTGGTAGACATCTCTTAATTAGATGACAAAAACTCTGTTTGAGGTTAAACTAATGATCCCACCTTTATAACAACAATAAAGAATTGTTAAAAATTATAAACTGGTTGTTAGACATTTCCTAATTAGATGACAAAACTTTGTGTCTGAGGTTAAACTAATGTTTCCATTTTTATAACAAAAAGAATTAGGTTAACATAGAGTCGGTTAGAGAGGTTGTGAAAATGTGAGTGCATGTTTGAGTCCACTAACAAAAGCCACAAAGTCGCAAACAGTGGACTTTGGATTTTTCTGAGACGTGATTACGAAGGTCAAATATAAGAATAGTATGTTCTTTATTGTAGGCAAAAAAAAAAAAAAAAAACAAGATACGCCCACTATATAAATTTTTGATTTAGAACAAAAAAACAAAAAACTCCTTAGTATATAATCTCTATAAATTAATAATTCAATAAATTAATATATATTTTCGATTCCAAATTAGTTTTTTTCAGATCAATTAGTATATTAATAAATTAACAACTCAAAAAATTAATAAAAATCATAATCCATTTTTACTGTAACTAGGCAAGATTGATTACTAAACATTTAAACCCCATTGACAAAATATTCCAATATATCACAGTATTATATATTTTCACAGATAAATTTTGGTTCAGAAAATGTATAAATATACAAAAAAAAAAGATATTTACCCAATTTTATTTAAAGAATTATCTTGATTCAAAGTGATAGATACACTTTAAAGAGAATGCAGCTGTAGTTTCACTTGTATTGTTTACTTTATCTTACTAAAAAGATAAGAAAAAATACAAACACTTAAAAAATAAATTAAAACGTAATATGCTTTTTGTTAGATTCTTCGCCATTAAGCTAAACCCCCATCTTCTTCTTCTCGTTAAGACCCACACACCATTTTCTCCCCCACACGATCCATGCATAGAGAAACTCCAAATCTTTCGTCTTTAGGTATAGGATATTTTCTTGATTTTTCTATCAACTACGTGTAATATGCAAGCTTGAATCCAGAGTCGTTTCTAGCAATCAAAGGACTCGAAAAGAGTTAAGTTAATAAAAGTGTGTGGCCTCTTTTTATCACATTCATAAAAAGTTAATTACCAAAAATGATGCATTTTCTTGGTTTGAACCTACTCAGTATATCTAACACAGTAACACACCACTAATTCATATCAGTATACCAAGAAATCTTACACAAATTTCAAATTTGGTCTGATAAGTAAGAAAATATTATGAGTCCTTAGTCAAAACCAAGGTTCATATGTAATATGTTTGTGCTGAAGATCGGTCAGGATAGTGACACAACGACAACACTAACACAAACTATATACTAGAAATATTTATCATTTAAATTTTTAATTATGATCTGAAGAAATGTCACAGAATAATTATAATTTTGTTATACCTCACAAGTTTTTCATATATTTTGACCCTCTAGTATTTTACCTTTAATATATAGTTTTCTTACTGATTTTTAAAACATGGTGACATCCTTAAACACCCAGAGAGCTTTGTTAATTGAAATCACTCCATCACACACACACACCAAAAAAAGACACACACACACACACACACACACACACACACAAATCTTATAATGACAATGTGAAACTAATACACAATCTCTGTAGTTAAAAAGTAGTGCTACGAAAGTGATCAAAGGTTAAAAAGCAGAATCCAAACAAAAGGTATAAAAGGATTAAAAAACAAAAGTTAAAATAATATAGTAATAATGTTATCCAAAGCACTAAAGGACAAACATTCCAATTAATCTCTTAGATTGACTCTGATTATGACATTTTAATATACCTGGCACTTTCTAATTGGACAAGAATAACCACTATATATCACTATGTGAGTCCCACATGTTCTTTCACATTTCTCTCTATAAATAGCCATCCATGTTTCATTTGAGTCCTTCCCCTTCCCTCTCGCTTTTATTCTACGGCTGCTTGCTTAGCTTACATACCAATAAAACGGTTTAATACTAAACCGGATTTTTCTCTTCTACTTATAGCAATGTTTTCGACCAATTTAGAGCCGGTTCATATCTGCTTTGATGATGCTATGATAACCGGAGAAGAACTCACAGAAATATTGGCGTTTCTTCAATCAGACGAGTTGGATAATCCAAGCGGTACAAGCGAGATGGTACAGGCTGATGAGAAGAAGAGAAGGCGGACATTATCGAACCGGGAATCGGCAAAGAGATCAAGGTTGAAGAAGAAGAAACGTTTTGAAGAATTAACAGAAGAGTTGAACCGGCTGAACCAAAGGAATCAGGAGCTGACAAACCGGTTAGCTAATGTGGTTAGTTGTGGTAATAACATATCAAATGAAAATAACTGGTTGAAAACCGAATCGATTTGCCTTGAAATGAGGCTTCTAGACTTGTACCGGTTTTTAGTGGCCATTCAATCGCCAGTCTCAACGAGAGTAACTTACATCACAGAGCTCGAGATTTAAGTTTGGCATAAAATAAAACAGAAACGATGCCAAGTAACTTTTTGAGCATTTTTGTAAAGGTCAAAACGATTTTCAATGAGAATTCTCACATCTTGGTTCAAATTAGGTGCATGTGTATATCAGTATATGTAAATATTATGTGTAATCTGTATAGATATAATATTTGTCAAATTTGTTTCGCTCTACATAAAACACAATCGTAATACTCTTCGTGTGCACTATTGCTTATGTAAAGAGCACATCGGACTGTCCGGCAAAGAATAGTGTAGTGAACGAAGTAGGCAGTAGCCAAACATCAAACTTATTTTAGCAGCTGTCTCGTTTTGCTTTTTTATACCTTGTACACTCAAGCGTCCGATCCGAACATGAAACATGGTGTAAACAATGGGCATACAAATCAAAGTCTTTGACCATAACTCTCAATTACAAATTCTTCCCTAAATTGACACTTAGATAAACTACTGGGTCGAAACTTGAAACTTGCTAGCTCCCTAGCTCGATGAAAATGTTGTGTACAATGCTTTATAAAGAGTCATACTTTAAAATTGAAAAAAAAAAAAAAAGAGTCATACTTTAAAAAAATGTAAAACACATTTTGAGATCTATTAACTATCAATTCTTAAAGTCATCCACATCCTTATAAATCAATGTAAAATTTACCAAGTATCTTCTGAAATAATTATATGAGCTAGTTTGGTAATAATTATTATTTAATTTTTTTTTAAAATGTGTTCCGTCAGAATATAATAAATACTTTTTGGTAGTGTGTATATATGCCGAGGCTAGAAGAAAAATCTTAGACCAAATCACATAAAGGAAACGTGGAACTTTATTTGTGTGGCTAATTATGTACACATGACATGATCATCATATACTGTACATAAAAGAGATGCATGCATGCACGACTTCGCAACAGATTTAAAAGGGTCATGAATTGTTATATGGGTTGTAAATAAGTAAAAAAGAAAGGGTTGTAAATAAGTGAAATTTTTTTGCAGGTTATTTGAAATATTAGCGTAATATCTTATAAAACACGTGAACGTTTGCGATTTTGAATGATAGTATCAAAATTCACAAACTTTGGTTTAGAAGTTGGAACATAAAACAGAAGTATAAACCCAATACAGTGGTCCGTAGGTAAGAAATTAAAATAATAATTAAAGGAGACTTTCAATAAAATAAGTTATCTATATAAGGAAACTTCATCGAAAATATCAAGATGAATCATTCCCAAGAGTTGTACAGGAGCTACCAACGTTAAAGAACAAAGAAAATAAGGTAGTGTCACTGTGTCTGGAAGAGGAAAAAAGAGAGATGTGTCATGTGATGGGATCTTCTCGGTGGATATCATATAAAGCTCTATTCAATTGAACTCAAATCTATTTCTTGTCACTTTTATTCGGCCGACATATCTTTGCAAAACTTCTACATAACCCTAAACAAGTATATTTTCTAGATATTTAAGATGTCGGCTGTATAAACTATAAAGACAAAAATTTCTTTGCATATAAAAAAGAAACATACAACTTTTCTCTTTTTTAAGTTGTCTTAGATATTTTACATACATGGGTGATTGGGTTTTGACGGTTCATTGTTCATCGCGCTGAAATAACCCGTAAATATCTCTATTTCACATAAGTCTATTATAAGTATATATATCTCACTATATATTGGCAATGTGGACATAGGAATTAGAACATCGATAGTATTCGAAGCTTAGTTTAATAACATTCGTAAGAATTTACTATTTCAACTTTTAAGATCTCTTCACATACTAAATTTTCAGAATTTTTTTTTAAAATTTTCCAACAAAGGTGATAAAATGGTTTACCATACCATACCCTTTATAAAAAAATGGTATACCACTTTTAATGTGAAACAGTTAACAAAATTTTACATTTTTCAGTGATTATGTTATATATATTATAGACGTGTTAAATATCTAACTTAAAACAATATTGATGTATACGTATCAAAATTACTTTTCTACTTGGTTAAAGTTTTTTGCTATTCAATCACATAGTAGCTCACATATTATTTACTCATGTCAAAGTTTTATTGAAAAAACTTCTGTATAAAAAAAAAAAAAAAAAAAAAAAAAAAAAAAAAAAAAAAAAAATCCCCAACTACAATGTATACATCTCATTCATATATCAAACTCATAACTTGCAAATGTATTATGAAGTTGGAAAATTGATTTCAACTATTAGAACGAAATCAATCCATATAATTAACTAAAACAATATCGAAAGTCATAAACGAAAACGTTTTTAGTTATATACTGTTTGGCAAAAAAGAAGAAAAAAAAACAAATGGGAAATTAAAGGGCCCTAAACTGCTTTCTTTATTATAAAACCAAAATCAACAGATGTTTTCATGTATTATATAAGAATATAAGATATCGGACTATTTTTATGTGAACTGTTGACATTTTTGTTTGGGTAAAAAAGTTAACTTTTTATCTGCTAATGCTGTCAGATCTGTGGTGGTTCTATGACAAGGCGGTTAAAAATCTGACCTTCAACCACTAAGGTTTAATTTGGGACAAAACAAAAAATTAAGGTTGTGACTTAAAGACTGACCTGACCTCATTAACGAATTCAACAGGCCAATAATTACAAATGAGAAGAAAGCACAAGATACATTTTATGATTTTAACATATTTGTTTTTTTTAAAGAAGAAGAAGGGCAATAGAGGTGTATATAATACTATATATACATAGACGAACAACAAATTTTAAAGGGAGAATAACAAATTACTATAATATTACTAAAATGTTTCCTTATTACAAGAGTAGCACACAATTGTTGGTAATTACTAGAATAACTTTTGTACTATTTGTACCCCTATAACTAGTGTTGAAAAAAAACGCAATTACGGATAATACTATTGAAAGAAAAAAAAACATTGGGAACTGAAAAAAATTCTACCGGTTGTTTGATGGTATGAAACTCTAGTACATAAAGATGGTAGATATAGTTGGTATATTAAGGTGGCAGAGTGAAGGGGTACGATAGATATAATTGGTATACTTAGTTGTAGTGATGGTACACTTATGTGTATGGTAGATTAATTAGATAGATATTTGATTTCGTTAGATTAAGTTGGTAGAGAAAATGCCTTTGATGATAGACTTATTTTTTGAGTGGGGTAGATCGATAGACTTAAAAGGTAGGGAAGATATTTATGGTAGACTAATGACTCGTTGCAACAGATTTATTTGACAGATTTAGTCCTTAACAAATATTTTTGGTATACTTACTTTGTTTTTTGAAATAGTTTTAGTAGTGTAATGGTATACTTCTAATTTGTGGTAGATTAAGTAGGCATTTGTGACAGTTGTAAGTCTTACCAGAATAATAAGAATTTTTTTGAGCAAGTAAAGACAGTATAGAGTTGCGATAGACTTATAGGGGGATCTATATAACTCACTTTTTATATGTTTTTAAGTTAGAAATCAGATGTTGAGATGAAAATCTATAATAGTTGAGTAAAAACCCCACAAGTGAAACCAAAAAAATAGACATAAGTCGTGAAAAAATAAAGTGAGGCAGGGAAAATTAGGTTTTTTAGTCGTATGTTAGAGATAGAAGACGAGGATATTATGGTAATTTCGGGTTCATTAAACCTAAAATCGAACGTGTACGTACATATAAACGTGTACGTACATATGAACGCATACGTACACAACTTATGAATGCATACGTACATATGAACACACAAATTGTTTACAAACAAAACATTCAAAACATGTACGTACACAAGTTATTTTAATGTAACATTCAAAATAAGTACTTATGTGAGAAACATGATAGCAATCATCATAAAGCGGACTAGGTCATTCAATCTTGTTTGACACTAATTAGGGAGATAAGTGAAACAATCACACATAAAGATATGTATAACTAAAAGGTGCAATATCACATTCTCTCACCATATTCTCACAGTTACAAATAAACACACCGTTGAGCATAGTTATAGAAGTGTCAAACCCACCGTTGAACATAGTTATAGAAGTGTCAAAAATATAAGCTATGCATGCTGTAGTTTGGGTGTACATACATAACGTTTTTTTGTTTAATGTATGTTGCAGTTTGGTGTACGTACATAACGTTCTTGAGATTAGTGTACGTACATAACGTTCTTTTGCTTAGTGTACGTCCATAAATCCGTTTTAATGAAGGATATTATTGTAATTTTGTAGTCTTTTCTTCTGCAATCCTAGCTAATATTGTCGTTTTTGTTCACCGGAAATAGAACAAGTAAAAGATGTTACTAGAACAAGTAAGAGATGTTATTAGTAATTGTTTATTTATTTATTATATTTTCGAGAGGTAATGAATAAATACCACACAAAATTACATTTTAACTATGCCAGAGACCATGAAGCATGATGAGCACGCGCACACGCTCGCTTTGCTCTACAGTACTCCTTGCCCAAAGGGTCATATATTTACGTGTGATGTTTGCCAGGAAACTATGCTGGATAATCTGTGGTTGTACTATTTGTAGAAACTGGATTTCCACAATGAATTTGTTTATGGGGGAAAACAAATTCAGTAAAGAAAACTCTCTTAGAAAACTAATCTAAGCTTTGATATTAGAAGAATTAGGGTTTCTATTGCTAAGAACAAGAAGAGAACTCAATAATTGTATTCAATAATCGATGCCTTACAATGGAAAAGTCCTTCCCCCTTTATACATATTCATGAATCGCACAATATATTAACTTTCCTTATCAGACGAACTGAAATAAGGAAAGTTACTCTATCTCTTAGATCGGCCGCCGGGCGAAGTGGAAGTCGGTTCTTCATCCTCGAGGCTGGGCTTCTTCTATCCGAAGTGGACTTAAATAACCTAACTGAGTACTTAACCAGATTCCCAGTTAAATAACCAAATTATCTTTCTGGTTTAGTTCGGTATGTGGAGGGTGCTAAATCCCGCACCAACACTATTGCCAGAAGTGTGACTACGGTGCTCATTTACAGATACTCTATTTTTTCTGTGATTGTACTATTGCCAGAAGTGTGACTACGGTGCTCATTTACAGATACTCTATTTTTGCGTGTTTAAATAAACAGATACTCTATTTTTTGCGTGTTTCTCTGTACACATGCGGACTAAACCTAACATTAAAGAAATAGGAGTCCTAAAGTAAAAAGAAGAAGAGCAGACCTGACTCTTAAGCTATGGGGGGGGGGAGAGAGAGAAAGGTCAGGGCAACACCATCCTAAAGTAAAAAGAAGAAGAGCAGACCCGACTCTTAAGCTATAAGAGCTTAATGTGTGTGTGTGTGTGTGTGGGGGGGGGGGGGGGGGAGATTAAAGGTCAGGTCTACACATCGGGCAACACCATGTTGCAAGGTGGTTCAGTTTCATAACTCGCAACAAGTATATCAGTCTATTAAGTTTGTTTATAATCTATATCAGTTTGATATACAAACTAAAGAAGTTCTAAGAGACTGATATAGATTGTATTAAGTTTTAAGTTGATGCCTATGCCTTAGCAAAGCAGCCAAGCTAAATTTGTTTTTCATTACAATCTATATCAGTCTCTTAGAACTTCTTTGAATGTTCTGGGTTTACATAGCAATACAACGGAAAAATACAATACCATGAGTACTAGGAGTAATACAATACAAGGCTCTGATTCAGGGAGAGGATTAGTGGTACTAGAACTACCAAGAGAATTAGAGGACAAAAATTATTATAGAAGATTGCAATTTGGTGCTAGACAACGACTTCACACAAAAAAAAAAAAAAAAAAAAAAAATTTGTTAGGTTGAGCAAATTACATCAAAGAATGCTTTAAATATGTAAGTACTTAGTTTGGTTCCACCAGACAAGAATCTAGACAAGAATCTAGTAAGTATCCTTCAATGGATTTGGTCCCGTGAGTAGTATGTCTAGTTTCAAGTGCTCAAGAAAAAGCCGACCAATAGAACATGAGTAACACAACATTAGCCAGGAAACAAAATTAAATAAATATAAACTCTATATTTTTGTGTTTCTTTGTACATGGGCTGACTAGAACATAACATTAGAGAACTAGGGAGTGAGTCCTACAAAGACTCTGAAAGACAAAGAGAGGTATGGTAATTGTAAACAGCCAAAAAGAACTATAATTTACATGAAAGTTATGGAAGAGGAAAGGAGCAGAACCGCCTCTTGAGGTACAAGCTGTAGAAATATTTGAACTGCGCGGTTTGACTGCATTATGAGAGACGGACAATGGAGAGAGAGAGAAATTAAAGGTCACGTCTACACATCGGGCAAGAACCGTGTCTGAGGAGCCAATTGTCTATGCAAGGTAAGTGAAACATGTGATGACAATGAGGCAAGCTTCTAACTGTTTCACCAAGCTGGAAATCCTGCAAAAAAAACCATTTTTTGAGGCATGCATGAACCCACAATGTACATAGCTTAAACAGAAATATATCCTCACTCAAAAATTAACTTTTGTGGTAACAAATGGTTTCACCTTGAATGCACTGGTTCTTATTGGAATGTCTTTCTAAAAAAATATTTGCTAATGGGAACAAGGTTTTGAGCCACGAAACTGATAATATGTCAAAAAGTTACTTCAGTAATGCATGATAAGTTTTAATGGGAAATGAGTTACCAAAAGCTCTGTGATACTCGTGAAGCATTGTTATCAGCCATGGCAATGACCAAATTCGCATAACCAAGTCTCAATTTGTCAGGGAGTTCCTTCACTTGACCATAGTCCAGCAGTGCAACCTGATGACGGGAAACAAGATTACAAATCAAGACTATGTAGATAGGTGAGTTCAGCCAAAAGACAACAGTAAGCAAACTAGCAAATAATAACTACAAGCAAAAATATGACTTGCCTCTTGACCTTTACAAATCAAGATATTTCCAAGATGTGGATCCGCATGAAAGAAACCACTTTTCAGTATCATTTGGCCATATGCACGGGATAAACTATTAAGTATATTGCTGGGGCAAGAGGAGATATAAATTCCAGTGTGGTATCAGTAACAAAAAGAGAAAGAAGGACTAGCGACATGTAAATTTCCTTTGTTATGGAATGCAAGTCAAATTTGATATCTGTTTTCTGCATGTATAAGGCGAATAGTTGCAAGTTTCTTATGTCTGTCATAATCAACCTTTCGATGCCAGGATGTTGAACCTAATCACGTGGTATCAAGTTAGATTCTTATTAAAAGATGGGAAGCTTTTAATAGTCTCCTGATAATGCTCACCTTTACAACAACATTCATCTTTTTACCCTTTACTCTTGTCCTGTGAACCTAATAAAGAAAATAAATTTACATGTATCATATACATAAAAAAACTGACGACATGGTCATTGAATCTCACTACTAGTGTATGCCAAACTCCAGATAATCCAGCAATTCAATTCAGGAAAAACAAATAAGAGCCAAAAAAAAAAAAACAGAATGCCTACATATAATCAAACCAGAGTATGAAAATGTCCCTACAGTTCCTTGTCTTTACAATGCCTAATAAGAAATCTACGGCAAGAGAGGACAAGGTTTTCTTGATAATAACAAACCATCATGAAGTGTTGAGACATAAACTAACACTCTAATTCAGGCTTTTCAAGCATCAATGGTAGTATCCCAAAGGTTCTCAGCTATAAGAATAATTATCTTCAACTTCCCTTGTGTCATACTTAAAAGCTATCTTTTGTTGGTGTTTACTCTTTTACAGTTTCATAATTGGTCCATCACCATCCACAAATTCCCAAATCCTCTCACTCAACAATGTTCAGTTAATTGTAATATTCCCACCAAAAGCTGTAATACCTGAGCAATAGAAGCAGAACCAAGAGGCTTTTCATCAAATGTTTCAAAGATCTCACCAATGCTTTTACCTAACTCCTTCTCCAGAACAAGCTGAACCGCATCAAACGGTGTGGCAGGAGCTTGATCACACAAAGTGACAAGCTTTTTCACCCACGCAGCTGGTGCCATATCAGGTTTTGCTAAAAGTTGAGCAATCTACGATTCCTTTTTTACAGAAGCATCAAAACAAAAAGTTAACATTATAAATGAACATAGGACAACAACTATTAAATGCAACAAAGCCAAACACTTAAAACAACCTTAAGGAAGAAACCCCCAAGATCAGAGCACATGAAGTAAATTTTGTCAGCAGCTTGGTCATGTTGTCTTTCCCACAATTCCTCTTGCTTCTTTGCATCTTTCACTAAACTCACTCGAAGTTAAAATACCTGAATCCAAGCAAAACAGAGAAGCCCAAAAAATCAAACTTTATAGAGAAAACTGTACACTAATGAATTCAAAAGGATTAAAGAAACACAGTAAGAAGAGAGAGACCTTGTAGCCAGTGTAGATATTGGTAGCTCGAACCCAGAATTGAAAAGAGCGTTGCCATGGACGAAAGCTCTCGGTGATCTTCTCCTGCATTTCTTTGAAATCGAACCCATGCATTTTTGTCCCTCTTCGCTTCGGATTGTTTTCAGCTTGTGTATTCCCGATTTGAAATATCAAAGGGAAAACGATGAAGACAGATTAGAGATCGTGGCTGTGCAAATTATTTTTAGTTTATTAGAGCGTCATTATTGGTAGGTTTGTGATTTTGGGGCTCACCAAATCGAGAAGACATCCGAAAGCTGACTCATCGGATTTCCAGAGATCAAGCGATGATTCAAAGACCTCAATAGAGAAAACAGCTCCCGAAATGGCACCAATTGCTGCTCCTCTGATGAAACCACTCTCAGTTTCTTGGCCTATCAAAGCTCCTGTAAGTGCCCCTAGCAATGTCCCCACTGAACAAGAGAAAAGGAATCAACTTTTTATAGCTCAAAGCTGAAGACTTTCTAATAATCATTTCAAATCAATCCAAATTCCAATTGAAGATAAGAAACAAATTTATGTTACCAAACAATCTCAGAATTTGCAGCAGAGCAACAACAACAAATATTGACTGCACATAGACAAAATCAGATCCAAAATCGAGTTTACAAGGAACGGAAAATGAAGAAACAAACCTAAGGCGAAGAAGAAGGTCAAGATGGCGGAGTTAATGGTACCCAAAACAGCACAAGCGTCTTTAAGAAGACATAGTTTTATGCGTAAACGATTGTCTAGCTCTGATAATTTTCTTCTCCCTCGGGACACTAATCTCCAACAAGAATATGGTGTTTCTTTTGTTTGGATGTCATGATTTAGTCGAAGAAAATGAATCAAAGTAGAAAGAATCAATCTCATGTAAATTGGCATTACCGTAATAATACAAACCCTGGTTTATAAGTAATAATCAAACTTTTCTGTATTGTTTTAGTAAGCCCGTTTTCAAACGTATTATTATTTTAATAAGATTACTTTTTAGTAATATTCTAGATAATTTCCTAATTTTAAAAGTAAGATTGCTTATTTTTCTCCATTTCTCTGAACTAAATAGACTAAAGTAGTATTCTTCTTTTTTTTTTTTTTAATGCCCATTAACATAACTAACTAAGATTATGTAAACATATTTGTGCTCGTTATTGACTAACAACTAAGATTTAATCTAGGGTATGGTGCATAATTTGTATTTTACATATTAAAAAGGGGATTTTCAAAAATCCCCTTTTTCCAATGTCATTTTTTAAAAATACTCTTTCATGTTGGTCATTTTCAAAAATACTCATTTTCTATGTATAAAATCACTAAATTTTAAACTCTAAACTCCAACTCTAACCCCTCAAAACTATATCCTAAATGCAAAATAAGAACCCAAACCAAGAAAAAAATTCTAAAAATTAATTTAATATATTGAAATTATGTAAAAGAGGGTAAAAATGAAAATGTTAAAAAAAGAGGGTATTTTTGAAAAAAGGTATTCCAAAAAGAGTATTTTTAACAAATTCTCTATTAGAAATGAGTCAATTTAATTTGATATGTTTACTATTCGAATATTGATGGTACTAACAAAATAATAAAATGACGATTTATATTTGTTATAGCATTGAAATAATGATATTTAAATTTATTAATGTCTATTCAAACCCCTCACACAATATAACATCGTCTTATGATATTTTAAATTTTTATAAGTTTGAATATTCTGAATATTCTAATTTTTATTTTTTAATAATATTATATCATAAATTTAATTTGATATTTCTTTTTAATTTGGATGTTTATTAAGTTAAGTTTCCTACTCGCTCCGATTCAGATTCAGTTTTTTCTTATTTTTAATATTAGTTTGAATCGTTGTCTAAAATTTTTAAGCGAAGTGGGATATTGAACACATATTTCCTTTCATCATTTGAATAATATATATCCATTTTTAAAAATTGTATCACAACATATACTGCACAAGAAAAAGTAGTTTTTTTACCTTTATGTATTTTGTGATGATTTAAAGCAATTAAAAAAAACAAAGATGATAAAAGTATCATAACTGTAAATATAACAAAATCTTCTAAATAATTTTATTATTAATTGTGGAACACTAAATGGATATTTTAAGTTTTCTAATTAATGTTTTTTTTAAAAATATTTGTGTTTGGTTATATGGATAGATATAATTCATTGTTTGGATATGAATATAGCAATAGTATCTCTATATACTTATCTAAGCAATGTTTTTAGAAGTTTAACCCTATGATCATGTGGCATATTACAAAAAATACCATTTCATTTTAATTATTTTAATAACTAACAAAAGAATAGCTTATATTAGTTTATAAAATAATAAAATAATATTTTGAAATTATTTAATAAAATTATTTAATAGATTCCATTTATTGGTGTGTCTGTATTTTATAAGGTTTAACCATAGTTTTTACATTTGTTTTGAGTTTTTTATTGAGTCAAACTATGTTTTTAGAGTCTTTTTAGTCTTTTGTGAGTATGTGCAGGTCTTAGGTTACTTAAGAAGGAAAGTGAGTGTTTTGGGGATGAAAACATGCATCTGGAGCCAATTTGGTAAAGACTGATCGGACTAGCAAGCAGATGGAACAAGCGGAGGAAAAGACACAGGATCGACCTATCTCGCTTGGGATCGACTGATCCCGTCCCCGACTCAAGTTTTCCTTTTTCGTTTTTTTTAAAACGACTTTTAGTGTTTTATTTTGATATTTAAGTTAGAGGCCCTGCCTCCAGAGACATAAGCTTTATTTTCTAAGACTATTCTGTATTGAGAGCTAAAGGGAGAAGATCTTTAATCCTTCTTGACACTTTGGAGAAGATTTCTAAACCCTATTTTCTATTCTTTGCAATGCAATTATGTTTTATTCATCATTGATTTGCTGTTCTATTTCTCCATGTTTGAGTAGTTTTTCAATTGGGTTTAGGGTTTCAGAAGGGTTTCTATGATTAATTGATGCTAGGTTTGTTTGATTAGGGATTGATCTTATTGTTCTTCATCTATTCTTGTTCTTAATGCTTAAGCTAGATTGATCACCTAGATTAAGATCTTAGGTTTAATTCATCGGGGCACCAAAAGTGTTGTTGAGTTGCTGGAAAAGAACATAGGTGAGCAAGGTGATCCTTAGCCAATGAGAGTTGAAGTTAAGGCACCTTGTGAACTAATCAAACCCGAACTTGTTAATGCTTGCTTGGTTTGCTAGATTCAAACGAGAGTTTAGGGTTTAGTAAATTCATTGCTTAGATAGTTAACACTGCGTGAGTGAGTTAACTTTACAGCCGTGATTTGAGTTCTAGAACGGTGTCTAATGCATCCCTTTCTAATCATCTAAATTCGTGATCATAAACCCTAAAGATTTCCTGCACCCAATATTTCTCTATTGCCTTAAAACCACTTGTTTACTTTCCGTTTTTAGATAGTTACTTGATTCACAAACTTTTCCATTGTCTTAGCTATATTTAATCTACATAATTTTATAGTGTAATTTTTTGGTCTTTGAGGATTCGATCCTGAAGTGTTACAACAATACCACTAGATCGTGGTTGAGTACACATTAGGTTATTAATTGACCTTTGATCATTTATTATTTCAGAAATCTTAGGAAACAAAAATAAACTATCTAGAACAATTATAAAACTAATTTATTTATGAAACTAAGGGGATGTTATTGAAGAAGTGATTTCTAAATCCATATAGAATTATAAATTATGAAAATCAAAACACATGGATTTTAAAATAACATGTTTTATCCTTGGATTTGAATCATTCTATTTTACAATTTTCAAATCTATTCAAATCCATTAAAAACATAATATGGATTTTGAAATCCAAGAAACAAATCATTAAATGAACAACATGGAATTTTAACAAGTATTTGTAAATCATAGAACCATTATCACATAACTTTGATAAGTATTTTAAAATGGAAAAATGATTCCTAGCTATGCCAAGTATAGGCCAATACATCGTCACACATACAAATAATATAAATCTTTTATTAACTACAGGAACTATTGTCATTACATACGGACATGCATAAACAAACATGAGTTATGTTTACAACACCATAACCATCTAATTATGATATCTTCTTTGCCGGAATCCGGTGTTGACCGGTATTGACCAATGTTGACCGGCGTTGACCAAACTTTTTTTCATAAACAACAAAAATTAACAAAATAATTACATGACTTTACTAAAAGATTATATAATAAAATTTTACTACAAAATAGTATAACAAATATACATTTTCCTTTTGTAAATTCAAAAGTTATTTTTTAATTTTATACCATATAATTTTTTTTATATACAAAAGGGAAATGTATATTTGTTATATACCATATTATATTTGTTATAATACTTTGTAGTAAAATTTTATTATATACAAAAATTTCCTTTTTTATATAATAAATATAATATGGTATATAACAAATGATGAGATATATAATCTTTTCTTAAAATCTTTTGGCTTAAAAATGTTCATAGATTTTTTATATTTGAGTCTAATTTGTTATATTGTTTTTTTTTTAGTATATTGCATCTTGCTATATATTTAAACTTTGATTTACCATTATTTTTTATACAAAAATGTTTAATAGAGTGCTACATAATAAAATATAATAGGGTATACAAATGATATGGTATAAAATTAAAAACCAACTTTTGAATTTATAAAAGGAAAATGTATATTTGTTGTATTATTTTGTATAAACATTTATTATATAATCTTTTAGTAAAGTTATGTATTTTTTTTTTTAACTTTTGTTGTTTATAAAAATTAAATAATTTTTTTTTTTGTCAACATTGGTCAATACCGGTCACATTGGTCAACGCTGGTCAATACCGATCAACACCGGATTCCGGCAAACAAATCATCGGAATTAGATGGTTATGGGGTTGTACACATAGTTCATGTTTGTCTATGCATGTCCTTATGTAATGACTATAGTTCGTGTAGCTAGCAAAACATTTATATTGTTTGTATGTGTGGTCATGTGTTGGCCTATACTTGACGTAGCTGGCAATCATTTTTCCTTTTAAAATCAATGGTTGAATAACACATGATTTTTGTTTGGATTTCCAAATCCATTAAAATCATATAACTAATAACCCCTCTAAGATATTTGCATTCCTAAATCGTTTAATAATGATAGATATATTTTAATGTTTAAAACTAGTATACAACATTATTTATATTTTAAAAATATAAAATATTATATCTACTTTATGAAATATTTTTTTCAATGTACATCGATGCAGTGATATCTTATTAGAATCTAAGAAATAAAAAATGTTAGATTTTATTCAGTATAATATATACAACTAAAAAATCAAAAAGTTAAATCGATATTTCTAAACACGACCGCTTCAATATGAGTTTTGTTTTATTTTATAGATTTTATCAAATTTATATAATTCAAGGATTTGAACATTGTATTATGTAATGAGTTGAAGTTAGAGTATGAAACTAAGTAAATTAAATATAAAAGATTATAAAATGTATAGAGTAAATTAAATAAAACTTCTACTATTATTTTATAACTAACAAATTATAGTAAAGTTTACGTAAACATTTCTCCGTGCTATACAATATTGGTATCTATTACATTGTAATTCTTTTAATAATGAAAATTTATTTCTAAAATAAACTTCAAAAATACTAGTGTAGACTTCGGTTCCAACTTCCGACCCAAAAAATTATATACATAGGGTGCAAATGGTTACACAATTGAAAAGGTTGAAGAAGTTGAAAAAAACTATTCAATCCATACAACCTAAAAACTGAAAATAAACTAATCATATGACAAAAATGTTCAACTTGTTCAACCACTATTTTGGAGATGAATGGGTTTTCAAACTCTTTCAATTTTAAGCAACAATTTGCAGCCATAATTTCGGTTTACAAATGTTGATTTGGTTTTGGTTTTTGGTTTGATATTCGGTATAATAGTATTAAACCATCTCTCAAATTGACTGAATATAATATACCAAAGAAACAAGAAGGGTATTATTGTAGTTTCAAGTTACATTCAAAATGCTTTTAACTTTTAAGGACTCTTTGTTTTTCTAGGGTCGCTCTCTCTCTCTCTCTCTCTATTCAACGTGTTGAGATTTTCAAGCAAAATTTGATTTGGTTTGATATTCGGTATAGTAGTATAAAACCCGGGCATCTCTCAAATTGACTGAATAGTGAATACCAAAGAAACGAGAAGGGTATTATTGTAATTTACGCTACATCGAAAATGCTTTTAAGGGCTCTCGTTAGGGACTCTCTCTCTCTCTCTCTTTATTCAACCCTCTTGAGATTTTCAAATTCAAACGGCACTTTCAAATATGGAAAAGATCTGTGTAGCAGTCAGGGTGAGACCACCGGCGCCGGAACTATCGCCGGAAACTGGATCTTCACTCTGGAAAGTTGAAGATAATCGGATCTCTCTTCACAAGTCACTCGACACTCCAATCACAACCGCTTCTTACGCTTTCGGTAAATTCATCTCTTTCCCTTTCTTCTCAATCAGTTCTGGGTTTTTAGATTTCTATAGATCTGAGTGATATCGAAAGTTTCTTCCTTTTTATAAATTGTGGTGTTGTTTCGTTTATCTATTGTGCAGATCATGTGTTCGACGAAAGTTCCACGAATGCTAGCGTCTACGAACTTCTTACTAAGGATATCATTCATGCCGCCGTTGAGGGTTTTAATGGTAATCTAATCTGATCCAAATCGAAAATTTGAAACTTGAACGAGTTCGTGAGGTTAATTTTGTATTTATCCATAGTTTTTGATGTATTGAGTTACTGTGATTTTGTTAGGTACTGCATTTGCTTATGGGCAAACTAGTAGTGGGAAGACGTTTACAATGACGGGTTCTGAAAATGATCCAGGAATTATTCGAAGATCTGTCAGAGATGTGTTTGAAAGAATACATATGGTATTATAGTTGTGCTCAGAATTATTCAATGATCTGTGAAGTAAGAAAAAGAGTACAGCTTTTTGATTTGTGTGTTTCCATGTTTCTTCGTTTTTTAGATATCTGATCGTGAGTTTCTCATCCGGGTTTCGTACATGGAGATTTACAATGAAGAAATTAATGATCTTTTAGCTGTTGAGAATCAGAGACTGCAGATTCATGAACATTTGGAGGTTTGGTTGGATCATTTACAAAAGTGATTTCTTCTCCATTAGTTTGTTCTAAGAGTAGTTAAACCCACTTGCTTCTTTTGATGTGCAGCGTGGAGTATTTGTTGCTGGTCTTAAGGAAGAAATTGTTAGTGACGCTGAACAGATTCTAAAGCTTATAGATTCTGGAGAAGGTTTTTAACCCATATATTTTCTTTTCCTGCATTTTGATTGTGCCTAAGGTGTGTATTGACATGGTCGTTTTCAATTAACAGTTAATAGGCATTTTGGCGAGACAAACATGAATGTTCACAGTAGCAGGTCTCACACCATCTTCAGAATGGTATGGTTCAGAAGCTATCAACGGAACCTTTGACACTTTTCAAGTATTTTATCTTATAAAATCTCTCTGTGTGATAGGTGATTGAGAGCAGGGGAAAAGATAATAATTCTTCAGATGCTATCCGTGTCTCAGTCTTGGTGAGTGAAAGTTTTCAGCGCAGTTAACATCTTTCAAAACTTTCTTGTGAAAGTTAGATTATGTCAAGCTGTTTTCTTATGGGTGATCTTTTAATGGAACTAGAATTTGGTTGACTTGGCTGGATCTGAGCGAATTGCTAAAACTGGTGCTGGTGGAGTACGCTTGACGGAAGGGAAGTACATTAATAAGAGCTTAATGATTCTTGGTAATGTCATCAATAAACTAAGTGACAGTGCAAAGTTAAGGTACTTTCTTACCCTTTATTTGGTTTAAACGTAGCAACAATATAGCTCACCGCAGCTCATTTTTTACATTCTTGATAATAGGGCACATATTCCGTACCGAGATAGTAAGCTGACTCGAATTCTTCAGCCTGCACTTGGTGGTAATGCAAAGACCTGCATTATATGCACTATCGCGCCAGAAGAGGTAAAATAAGGTACTTATTTGGTCATGTTTTGCATTGTCTTGGCCTTGAGTAATCATCCAAAGCGCAAGAATAGGCAGTTGACTAATCATGATGACTTGTGTAGCATCATATTGAGGAATCAAAAGGAACTCTCCAATTTGCAAGCAGAGCCAAGCGCATCACCAACTGTGCCCAAGTGAATGAGGTCTCCATTTGAATTTTAAAGCATTGAAACTTCTTTCTTGTTATTTCTTCCCTTCAAAAAGGATCATTGGCTACAGTTTCATATTTGCTGGTTTTTTTCCTCTTAATCGGAATATAATCTGAGAGTGTTTCAATGCTTCAGATCTTGACTGATGCCGCTTTATTGAAGCGCCAAAAATTAGAGATAGAAGAGCTGCGAATGAAGCTTCAGGTATAGTCATAGTTTTATTTCAATTACATCTTAGAAAGGGGACGATACCAACATTGGTAGTGTTTGTAGGGATCGCATGCCGAAGTGTTGGAGCAAGAGATCTTAAAGCTAAGCAATCAGATGCTTAAGGTAGTTTTTTGCGCTTTTTTCTAGTTTATGCATTGAGTACAATACTGAGCGGACAAATTTTACAAAACAGCTACCCTTTTGTTTGTTTTCCAGTATGAGTTAGAATGTGAAAGGCTAAAAACTCAACTGGAAGAAGAGAGAAGGAAGCAGAAGGAGCAGGAACAATGCATCAAGGAGCAACAAATGAAAATTGAGAACCTAAACAATCTTGTCACTAATTCAGACTTCAAGAGGAACCAGTCAGAGGTACGGATGCATTCATTGGCTTAGGCGATATCCTGCTGTTCCTAGATTTTTATAAGATATAAGACTTAAGTAGATTACTTCTGCGTGATATTCCTCAATCATTACATCCAGACATTTTGCTGAAGCAAACATAACTTCAAAAAGAAAAATAGGCATCAAATTTAAGTTATAATATGTTGTGGAAATAATCAAAGATAGCAAACTTGTAACACTCTTTGTTTTTGTTAGACTAGTAATTACTACTCTTAAGCTTAAGTGGTGGACTCAAGTTCATGGTTATGTAAAATTTTGTTAACGTAACATCTTTGTGCAGGACTTTATCAGTTTAAGAAAGACTCCAGATGGGCGCAATAATATCAATGATAGCAGTGATGTTCCTGGGACTCCGTGCTTTAAATCAGCTTCCCGTTCCTTTGTGGTTTCTCGGTCAAATAATTATTCAGGACTATCTGATTTTAGTCCGATGGTTAATTCCCTGGGGGATGTGGCCGATGAAGACACTTGGATGAAACTAAACAAGGGTTTTGTTGCAGACCTTGATAAACTCCAGTTTACACCTGCAATTAAATGTCAATTCACACCTGCGGTTAAATGTCAACCCACTCCATTAACTACAACAACCACGGTGAGTATATACATTTACTTGACTCCTATTATCTACCAATAATGAAGATTATTTTTATGCATG
Source organism: Camelina sativa (assembly GCF_030686135.1). Lineage (NCBI taxonomy): Eukaryota > Viridiplantae > Streptophyta > Magnoliopsida > Brassicales > Brassicaceae > Camelina > Camelina sativa. The sequence continues at coordinate 9,376,050 of NC_141886.1, read as the reverse complement.
AAAGCTCACAGAATTACATTGAATAGAGATTCTAGATGCATATATAATCAAATCAACTCTTTATCGCCTTTTCTTTTGGGTAGTCTCCTTATTTGTTTTCCTTTTCATATCATCTTGCATTCAAATGCTCTGTTTTATCAGAAGCTGGCTCATGTATCTTGAGAATTACTGATTTTTAAAACTTCATATGAATTAAGAATACCTAGAGATTATCCAAATATATGCCGCTTGCATAGTTTTCAACAATAGTTTGGTGAGGATTTTAGCACTTAAAACATGTGCCTAAGGTGGCCATAATTATTTGTTAATTTTCATTTAGGAATGCTCGCGTGAAAACTACAAAGAGGTGGAAGATCTCAAAAGTCAGATTGAGTTGCTGAACAATGAGAAGGAGGGTCTTCAGGTTAGTCTTTATTGGTTTTGTTGGTTGTTCAAATGAAGATGCTATTTCGATTCATCAAGATTGAACTAGTTATCAAGATTTCCTGGAATTAAGAGAAAATAAATCACTTCTTTGCAGCTAAATTTACTTTTTAGTTCTTATATTTGAAACTGCATTTGTTATGCTGGATGCCAACTGACTGTGGGTTATAATGGTTATTTATGCATCAATTATGTACTCTCAGGTAAAATTCAACGAACAAGTACTTCTGAACAACAAACTGATGGAAGAGATGACTGAGCTCAAACAAGAAACTCTTCCCATCAAGGAAATTCCAAATAAGTTATCTAAGTCATTTGCTAATTGCAAGGATGTCTACAAGGATGTTATAGTCACAATGCAGGTAAACAGCTTACTTTTTCTTTGATTTTATTTTTGAGATAATTAATAAATAGAGGAGTTCACAAGTGTTTTCTCTTGCAATTTCTTAGAACTTAATCGCTGACAAGGAATCTCCAACAGTAAAGCTGCTCTTTGGTACAACTGAAATCACAACAAGCCTTCTGTCGACTCTAGAAGCACAATTTTCAATGATAATGGATGGTCAGAAAACGGGCAGTAGCATCGATCATCCTTTATCTGACCAATGGGAAACACTTCGTGTGAGTCTAAAGAACACAACCACGTCGTTGTTGTCAGACGCACAAGCAAAAGATGAATTCCTGAACTCCCACAACAAGGTAGCTTCCTTGTCACAATCGTCAAGATATGGATCTATTTTACTTATCTTTTCAATAGTTTTGCTTGGGTACTTTGTCTCTCTATTTAGGAGTTAAGTCCAGTGACACATCTGCATATGTTGAACGGCAAATAAATCTAATAAATGGCGTTCTTTTTACATTTTTTTCCTAGTAGTCTATTGCAAGAATTTTGTGTTGCATACTAAGCCAAAGCTTTGAATCCATGTGGATCTATAAGTTTTTCCTTTCCCTTTGTCTTCGGCATAAAAACTCTCATCAAACCAAGTCCTCACCGTTTTACAGTATACTATAGTCATATAAGAAGTTAATAGTCCAACCAGACATGCAAGATTGAGTGCCTCATTTGAGCAAAACACATTCTTTCTTATACAATGTTGCCAGACATGCAGGAACTGATTCATGTTTGGTTAGTTAGATGGCCAGACATGCAGGAACTGATTCATGTTTGGTTAGTTAGATGTTGTGGTCAGGCTACTATTTCTCCTTTCTCTAAGACAGGTTTTGAATGTGATTTTAAAGGGACAAGAAACAGGTGCTTTGGAAGAAGAGAAACTGAAGTATGAGCTCAGCATCATCAAGGAAAGATGTAACAAGGTAGAGAAAGAGTTGTGTTTGGATAAACAGCTTCTAAAAGCTTCAAGAGAAAGCCATGAGAAGCTGTTAAAAGAGGTACAGTTGCTGAAGGAAGATAGAGATTCTTTAGATAGAAAACTCTCTCAGTCAACTCAGAGATTGAGTGTGACTGCAAGTGATAAAGAGAATGTTTTAAGAGATCTTAATGTGGAAGTGAAGCGGAGGAAAGAGATGGAGGAAGAGATTAAGCAAATCAGCACTGCTTTCGCTACCAGGCACAAATCTATTGTGTCTTTTCACAGTGAAATCAAATCCAAAATGCAGAAACTAACCACTCGAAATCCGTAATCCGTCGTACTTTTGAGCCATTGTAACAAACAATTTAAGTTATGTGATTCATTGAGAACGATAGCTAATGATTTATGCACCAAGTTAATGATTTATGCATTTATGTGAAAACGATAGCTAATGTTTCGTCACTGTAAACAGTAAACCAAAGTCATTAAAGTCAAAAGCTTCTCTCCAAATTGAATTTATCACAGGATTCGCTAATGTTTGAATAAGAGACGTGAAGAACCTATAAATTAGTTGCAATTTTCGACTAGGAGATTATTATCTGCACAGTATAACTTGATACATATGGAGCTCAACACCCTCCTATTCTCTACTATTACTAAAGGAGAAAGAGAAGCCCAAGTGGCTAGAGTCCACTTGAGAGGATCCAGTAGGTCTAAGAGAAGATAGCAGGTCTCTTGGAAAAGTTACCATAGTTAAGTAATAATAATCGGGGTAGAGTTAATGTCATTGTCCTATGGCTCTGTGGCCTCAACGGCTCTTTGGTGTAGAGACAAAGGATCAGTAAGGTTTGGTAGTAGTACTTATATGGCAGGAGGGGCAAGAGAGTTGTTATCGAATATCATATCACTTTTGCAAGGGGAGGGGAGAGACTCCAAACAATTCTCTCAACTTGTCACAATTTGTCTTATAATAAAAGAGCATTTGTCTTTATCTTTGGCTTTACTCTAAGTTCACATCCTAAACGTATCAAATTGGTATCAGAGCCGTCTATCTTGGGCACTACTCAACACAATGGCACTCAAGAAGGTTGAAGAGTTATAGAAGGTGATGGAAAACATACAGAAAGAAGTTCAACAACTTTCCAGCCTCGAGTCTGACGTCAGCTCCATGAAGAAACAACTAGGGAAGCTAGACATCTTGGAAAGGCAGATGGGGAAGTTGGATGTTCTGGAGCAATTGGAGAGGAGAATGATGGAAGAGGACCAGCATACTTGGGATCCTACCCGGAAAGGGGGGGATGACACTCAAATCTCCGGCGTGGAAGGACAAGAAGGTGACGAGTCTCACCCACAAAACCTGCAGAGTCCGACACCGGTGACTAGCGAGACACAGAGAAGGGATCCATTACCGGAAGAATGGGAGCCGTTCAATCAGAGAATCAAACTTCCTCTGTTCGATGGTGAAGATGCAGAGAGTTGGGTTCTCCGGGTGGAGCAATACTTTGAACTGCGTGATTTCACGGAAGAGGAGAAGCTGCGGGCAGTTTGGGTGTGCTTCTCCGGTGACGCGCTCTCCTGGTACCGCTGGGAAAGGGACCGTAACCCCTTCCTCAACTGGGAACAGCTGAGGAAACGCGTGTTGGAGGACTTTGCCCCAGCACATGACTTGACCGCCGGAGAACGTCTATTGCTGCTCCGACAGGACGAGTCGGCGGGAAAATACTGCAAAGACTTCATTGCTCAGGCTTCCAACGCTCCTGAAGTATCAGAACGAGTCCTTGAGATGGCATTCATGATTGGGTTGAAGCCTAAGGTTCGGAAAGGGGTGAAGATGTTTGAACCGAGAACCCTGAAAAAAATGATGAGCCTATCAAGGATGGTGGAGGATTGGGACGGTGAAGAAGGATCTCCGTCGTCGTTGGGGTGGGAAAGTACAAGCAAAGAGACGACACGAGCCACATGGGACAGATTCTCGACATGTGGGTCCCAACTTGTGGGGTCGGGGTCAGTTGTGTCTAGTAATAAAACTTTGGCTGCTTCTGAGACGAAAACAACGCAGTATCGTGCTGCGAGTGAGAAAAACCTAAATCCTCAGACTAAGACTCCCGCAAATCGCCGACAACCCTTCAGACAGCTAACCGATGCAGAGGCAAATGAACGTCGATCTAAGGGGTTGTGCTTCCGATGCGATGAACGTTACCACGCGGGCCATCGATGTCGCCTTAAGGAGTTGCAAGTACTGGTGGTTGCTCCCGATGAAGAGGAGGAAACCGAGATGGAGAAAGACGGAGAGTGTGTGGAGGAAGAGGTGGTAGTTCCGAAGTTCGCGACGTTCTCGATGCGATTTGCGGCGGGTATCTCTTCACCTCGAACCATCAAGATAAGAGGTACGGTGTTAGGGGAGAATGTCGTGGTAATGATTGACAGTAGGGCAACTCACAACTTCTTGTCGCGTTCCATGGCTCACCGGTTTGGAATCACTACGAAGGGAACGGTTAAGCTGGTGAGATGAGAAGGTGTATGCCAAAAGGTTACTCTTAAGCTTCTGGGGTACACTTTAGTCACCCGTTTCTTACCGTTGGAACTGGGAGAAGCAAACGTTATCCTGGGGATGCAGTGGCTGGAAACTCTCGGGGACACGTTCCGTGGTGACCACAACTTGAGGAACTCGGCTGTCTCACTCAAGGCCCTGTGGAAAGCAGTAAGAGAGGAAGGTGAAGGCGTGTGGGTGGACTATGGGAGCTTACACACAGAGTTGCAAAAGGGAGAAACGGTTACACCAGCTGAACTCCAATCCTTGCTGGAGGACTTTGCTCAGATATTTGCTGAACCCCAAGGGTTACCTCCATCCCGAGAGAAGGAACACACCATCATTTTGAAACCGGGAGCGGAACCAGTCAGTGTAAGGCTGTTCAGGTACCCTGAGGCACAAAAAGAAGAGATAGAGAGACAGATCGCTGTCATGTTGGCCGCGGGAATTATCAGAGAAAGTGGAAGCCCTTTCTCCAGTCCTGTCTTGTTGGTGAAGAAGAAATACGGTAGCTGGAGGTTCTATGTGGACTATCATGCCTTGAATAAAGCCACAGTTCTGGACAGCTACCCTATCCCGATGATCGACCAGCTCCTAGATGAACTCCACGGTGCAAGGGTGTTCTCGAAGTTGGACCTTCGCTCTGGTTATCATCAGATCAGGGTGAGATCAGAGGACATACCAAAGACCGCATTCTGATCACATGATGGACATGTCGAGTTTTTCGTAATGCCATTTGGGCTGACAAACGCTCCCGCCACTTTTCAGTCATTGATGAACGATATCTTCCGTCCATTCATGCGATGGTTTGTGCTCGTGTTTTTTGATGACATTCTTTTCTACATCAAATCCCTTGTGGAACATAAAGAACATCTCAAGGAAGTCCTCCAAATGCTACACAAGTACAGCTTATATGCAAACCACAAGAAGTGTCAGTTTGGAAGTGATCAAATCGAGTAATTGGGGAATGTTATCACCCCCGAGGGAGTTGCAGCGGACCCTAGCAAAATTAGCGTGATGGTGGAATGGGAGACACCAACGAACATCAAAGCCTTGCGGGGATTCTTAGGACTTACGGGGTACTACCGCAAGTTTGTGCAGAACTATGGGGTGATCGCACGTCCTCTGACCACATTGCTCAAAAAGGATCAGTTTGAATGGGGAGACAAGGCGGACGAAGCGTTCAAAACGCTAAAGGTAGCCATGACAACAGTTCCGGTTCTGGCCTTACCAAACTTTTCAGAACTCTTTGTGGTGGAGTCTGATGCTTCAGGGATCAGTCTAGGGGCAGTGTTGATGCAGAAAGAAAGGCCGATAGCATATTACAGCTACTCCCTGACGGAAAGACAGAAGCTCAAGTTGGTATATGAGAGAGAACTCATGGCTATAGTCTTGGCCATACAAAAATGGCGCCACTACTTGCTGGGAAGGAAATTTCTGGTAAGGACTGATCAGAAGAGCCTTAAGTTCTTATTGGAGCAGAGGGAAATCAACTTGGAGTACCAGCGGTGGCTCACTAAGATACTATGGTTCGAATTTGATATCCACTACAAAACAGGCCTCGAGAACAAAGCCGTAGATGCCTTGTCACGCAAAGAAGTCGTCCCGACACTCTTTGCTCTTTTTGTTCCTACAGCGGTCTAGTTAGAGGAAATTTGCTCCGAGGTGGACAAGGACCTCCAGAAGATTATTAGTGACCTGTGTGCTAATGGGGGTTCCTACCCTGACTACTCATTGGTCCAGGGACGTCTGCTGAGACAGGGTAAACTCATGATTCCTAAAGACTCAGCTATTACGGGTTTGCTCATGCGAGAGTTCCATGAAGGCAAATTTGGAGGCCATGGGGGAGTTCTGAAGACTCAAAAAAGGATTGGTGAACTATTCTTCTGGGAGGGAATGATGACGGATATTAGGCGTCATGTAGCAGCTTGTCAAGTATGTCAACGTTACAAGTATTCGACGCTCTCCCCTGGCGGACTGCTACAACCTTTGCATGTTCAAGAAAGAGTGTGGGAAAACATATCACTGGATTTTGTCGAAGGGTTGCCAAAATCAGTTGGGCACAACGCAGTGCTGGTGGTGGTGGATAGGCTGTCCAACTATGCCCATTTCCTGCTGATAAAACACCCATTCACAGCCACGGAGGTGGAAAACCTGTTCATTCAAGAGGTTATGCGGTTACATGGGTTTCCCGGGTTCATCATATCCGACCGAGTGATATTCATATATTTTACCTTGTTTCCCCTTAGCATATTCACATCTTTTGCATGATTTTCTATCTCATTTTTCTATTAATGTGTAGCTTTAGAACTGTTTATGCATTCGAGTAGATTTGCATTGCATTTGCATAGTTTCTTGCATAAACATGTGATTTTGGATTCTAAGGAGCATGGAAGTGATGGTGAGGAAGATTGGAGCTGTCAAGAGAAGAAAACAAGGGGTTTGGAGCTGAAGAATCAAGGTCCGGAAGTCCACTCGACCACCCACTCGACCAGACACTCGACTGAGTGTGGAGAAAGACTCGACCGGATGGGAGAAGCAGAAGAAGAGGCCACTCGACCAGCACTTGACCAAGCACCTGGTCGAGTTGACCGAGACGCCCACCTATTTTGTCTTTTAGCATTTCTAGGGCTTCCCTTCCTTTTCCTATAAAAGGCCTTGTACCCTGCAGCCACAAAAGGGAGAAACTTTTTAGAGTACAATTCTAGACCTAGTATTTACCCTTTTGAGAATTATTCCTTTTTGCTTTTTATTGCTTAGATCTTTTAGCCACTTTTGCTTATTTTTAAGAAGTCTTTGATACTTGTTGGTTCCATAACTTTCAAAGTATTAAGAATTTGAGTTTGATTTCTTCTTCAATAGTGTAGATCTTCATCTCATCTTTCTAATCATGCAAGTTTCATTGATTTCTGGGTTTATGAATTTGTTTATCATGTTTTGTGATTGTGAGTAGTGGCTTAGGATTTTGAGGATGGATTAGGGTGGATAAAGGTAATGGTTGTTTGGATTGGTCAAGATTGATTGCTTAATATCTCTTCTGGGTTAGATATGCTCTATGCTATTCTTATACTGAGAGGGTAAGGGTAGATCTTAAGCTTCTTAGCATCACACCAGTGTCTAAGTTGTTAGATAAGGCTAATACTAGAGATTATCATGAAGCATGCTAAGAGATTAGATGTTTTGTTGATTTTTGACATTAATGATCTGGTTGTTTAATGCCTGCTTTGATATGTAATAGCTAGTGAGAGCTAGGTCTAAGAAGTATCTTGGATTGATTGTTATTGTCATGAGAATGGATTAACATGTATTAGAAGATCATTGTCTAGAGATAGCTCATTGCTGATTGAGGTTTATTGGCCAATTTAGATAGCCATAGCTTGAGTCCATCCCATGAATCCATCCTTAAGACCTTTCTTTGTTTATTGATTTCCCTGTTTTAAATCCTGTTAATTGATTGATGCTTGCTCTGTTTCAATATCAGCTCTGTTTCTGACATTCGCTCATCAACTCGACCATCCACTTGATCGAGCATCCGATCGAGTGCTTGCTCGAGCTCATTCCAGAGTTCATGTTTTATGTTCTGCATCTTTCTGTTTCATTCCCTGTCTCATTCTAGTTGCATTTCCTGTTGCATTCATTTAGTTTCTGTTTAATTTTGTGGCATTACTTGTTTAGCATTAGTATAATTTATGTTCTTGTTCCTGTTTCATTCTATTACTGCTTTGATCATTCTGTTTACTTTGCATCTAGCATCTTGTTTTAGTAGCTTAACATTCTGCATTTCATTATCATCATTAGGTTGTTAGTGACAAACATCCTTTATATTTTGCTTGACTTAGTTGAGTATTCACATCCTGATTGCTTGCATCACACTCATTATGGTTTGACATCCTTTATGCTACAACTACATAAGGGTAATTGAAACACCTTGCATCCATCTCTTTATTCATCATCATATCATATCTTCCATCATCATCACACAAGAAAGCAAGTTTCACCGAGACAGGGTTTTCACTAGTTAGTTCTGGAGAGAGTTGTCCAGATTGTCAGGAACGAATCTCTGCTTCAGTACCGCCTATCATCCACAGACCGACGGCCAAACGAAGGCCACTAACAGAAGCTTGGAGACTTATCTTTGGTGTTTGGCTGGCAAGCAACCACGAACCTGGGCTAAGTTTCTGCCTTGGGCAGAGTGGTGTTACAACACCTCCTTCCACTCCGCTCTCAAGACGACACCATTCCAGGTGTTGTATGGCAGAGAACCTCCTACACTGTTCAAGTACGAGAATGGCTCTACCTCCAATGCTGATTTGGATAAACAGATGCAGGAGAGAGACGCCGCATTGGGGTTGATCAGAGAACATTTGCACAACGCTCAGCAGCGGATGAAGAAACAAGCGGATGCTCATCGCAGGGAGGTTGAGTTTCAGGTGGGGGACCAGGTTTATCTCAAAATGCGTCCTTTTCGTCGTCGTTCCTTAGCCATTAGACCAAATGAGAAGTTGGCTGCTCGTTTCTATGGAATGTACCGGGTAGAAGCACGGGTTGGAGATGTTGCATATCGTCTCAAATTACCACCAGAGGCAAGATACACCCCACATTCCACATATCTCAACTGAAGAAGGCAGTCGAGGATCAGATGGTTACATCGTACATTCCCACACAGTTGACATAGGAAGGGGTTCTTGAGACAGAGCCCGAAATGGTGTTAGGTACACGCAAGAACCCACATTCTAGACAAGCTGAAGTTATGATCAAATAGAAGGGATTGCCGGATTTTGAAAGTTCATAGGAATGGGTCAGTACAATTAAGGGGCAGTTTCCACTCTTCAACCTTGAGGACAAGGTAAATTTCAAAGGGGAGGGTAATGATACAAATGGAGCTCAACACCCTCCAAGAGAAGATAGCAGGCCTCTTGGAAAAGTTACCATAGTTAAGTAATAATAATCGGGGTAGAGTTAATGTCATTGTCCTACGGCTCTGTGCAATTTTCGACTAGGAGATTATTATCTGTAGAGTATAACTTCTTCAGCATGTCAGGTCTTTGTAATCACATTTCCCATATGAAAAAAATACTAGAAAGAGTGATTTGTGTTGTGAGAATTGTATATTTGAACTTGATATTCCAATTGACTAACGACGAGACAAAAGTTAGAATTAACAAAAAGAATATAAGGGTTTCTTCATAACACCATGTCGAAATATAATCTTCACTCCCAAGTAACCAAAATGATTGAATTATCGATCCCAGATTGATCAAACGTGGCTTTAGCTTTATAATCCAGAGTCTTGAAAACACCCGAAATCGTCTGCACAAGCTTGAACGCCCTTTTCTCTGATTCCTCCATGTGAGAATAACAAAAAGACCAGAGAATCTGAATCGGTTCACTCTTAAGAAACTTTCTCTCCTTTTTTCTCCCCTTTGAAAACCGAATGCAGATACTGCAGACAACGCTTCAATCACAGTCTCTCTTAGGCTCTTCTGTCAAAACCGGGAACTCAAACAGGTCGCTTGACAAACAAGTTTCCTCTTCATATTCGGAAACAGTCATTATCTCATCAAATTCTTACCCGCAAGAAGGAACCAAGATGCTATCAGACGAAAGGACGTGGACCAAATGTTTGCATTCATTCATCAAATTCTTACCCGCAAGAAGGAACCACGATGCTATCAGACAAAACCATTAATTCAATGTTCGCATTCACATCCATGGGTGGAACAATTGACACATCAGTGAACAAAGGACGTTGACCAAATGTTTACTGACTTCATGGTCAAAATTGTAATCGGATTGGCAGTTTACTTCCTCCTCCAGGAAAATCTCCTAAATACAATCAACTGTATATACAGACACTGAGAACGAGAATCAGAACGAGAATCACCTTTTTAATGTTATAATTTTTTGTATTATCATCTTAAATTTATCAAAAAATAATCCCATATATATTTTTTGCAGTGAAAAGATAACAGGTAAATTACCAAAATCAAAAATCATACGAGATGATATTGTGGAAGATATCAAAAACATGCTAAATGAGTAAAATCCATACTCGAAGATTCTGAGAATAACAAAAGATCGTTTTCAAGACACAACTTCGTCAAATGTTCAGCTAAAGTTGATTTCAAGGCGAACTGCAGGTGCTCAAAGTGGTAAAACATACAATCTTCCTACTACATCAGAAGTTGCTGCCTTATATGTTGGGTATTTCGATCTAGAAATGGAGCCAAGAGACATTGTTTTGGAAACAATTGACGGGAAATTAAAAAGAATCAGTGAACTTCACGCTGGATATCTTCCATTACAATATCCACTTTTGTTTCCTTTTGGAGAAGATGGTTACCATATTGATCTAGAACTCAAGAGGACTACAACAACATCCACAAATCCACGTATCAGGGTTTGTATAAGGGAATTTTTTGCATACAAGCTCATGGAAAGTCCAAATCATCCCACAACTTTAATGAGCTCCCGCAAGTTATTTCAGCAGTTTCTGGTAGATGGATTGACGATGATAGAGACCGAAATAATAGGATATTTGAAGCTCAACCAAAAGGCTTTACGTGTTGATAAATACGTAAACGTCGAGGCGGCTGCTGATAAAGGAAACATGAACACCTCAAAGGTTGGTAGGCGTATGGTGCTACCATCTACTTTTATCGGCAGCGCACGATGTACGCAAGAAAGATATATGGATGCAATGGCAGTTTGTCAGCACTTTGGATATCCATATCTATTTATTACTTTCATTTGCAATCCAAAATGGCCAGAAATTACAAGATACCTACAAGCTCGAGGTCACCAATCAACAGACAGAGCTGATATTGTGTCTAGAATCTTTAAGATTAAGCTAGACAATTTGATTGTTGATATAAAAAAAAATAATGTTTTTGGTCCTTCAACAGCAGGTAAAAATATCTAACACTTTTTGTTTTTGTTAGAATAATTGCCTTTAAGTATAGATATATCGTATTGAATTTTTTGCCTTCTATCTTTTTTACAGTTTTGTACCCAATAGAATTTCAGAAAAGAGGACTGCCACATGCCCATATTCTACTATTTTTGCAGAAGGGATCAAAACTTACAACAACTGATGCCATTGACAATATAGTCTCTACTGAAATTCCAGACGAAGCAACAAATCCAACACTCTACAATGTTGTCAAAGAATTTATGATACATGAACCATGTGGGGTTGCAAATCCACATTCACCATGTATGGATAAAGGAAAGTGCACGAAAAAGTTTCCTAAAGAGTTCAACAGCAGCACTTGCATCAACAAAGATGGATTCCTAGTTTACAAGCGAAGAGATGATGGTCGATCAGTTGAAAAAAATGGAACTTTGCTAGACAACCGATATGTCGTTCCTTACAACCCATATCTACTCTTGAAGTATCAAGGCCACATCAATGTTGAATGGTGCAACCAAACAAAAGCAATAAAAGTATTTATTCAAATACATCAACAAGGGAAATGGTCGTGTCTTAGCTACAGCAAAGGACAATCCAACAAGAAATGATGTTGAGTTGCATAACCAAATAGAAAATGATGGATCTTCAGACCCGGTTGTAGAACCAGTTATAGATGAAATTAAGCGTTTCTATGATTTCAGGTGAAGTATTTTTAAAGACTTTATACTACGTCTTTTGTTTTTTAAAGGTTTTTCTTACATTTATCTAATTTCTTTATAGGTTCATTGCACCATGTGAAGCTGCGTGCAGGATTTTTTTGGATTTGAAATACATTATAGTAGTGTTCATATTCAAAGACTGAATATTCATCTAGAAGGAGAGCATATTGTATGTTACGACGAGGATGAAGATGTTGATGATTTCCTAACCAAAGAAGGAAATCAAACCTCGCAATTGTTAGAGTGGATGAAAATTAACAGCTCGGAAGATGAGGAATTAGCATTCGCAAAAGAACCCACTTACGCTCAATTTCCTTCTTGGTTTGTGTGGAAAAAGAGAAACAAGGAATGGACAATCCGAAAAAGAAAAGTTTCGTTCGTGAGAATACATCATTTCACTCCAGCTGCGGGTAAATTTTTCTACATGAGGATGATTTTAAACAAAGCAAAGGGAGCTACAAATTTTGATGATTTATGCACTGTTGATGGAATCATATATCCTTCCTACAAGGAAGCATGTTTTGCTCTGAATCTTCTTGATGATGACTCAGAGTATATTGGTGCAATAACTGAAGCTAGTCAATGGGGATCAGCACACTATATGTGAAGACTATTTGTTATGCTTCTTCTTTCAGAAAGTTTGTCAAGACCAAACCATGTTTGGTTAGAAACATGACATTTACTCTCCGAAGATATCTTATATATGCAGCGGAAAATCTGTAGGACACCAGGTACATATTCATAAGTTTTAAAGCATAATAATACACAACTTTATACAAGCTTAACTGAAATTGATATTTTATATTTTAACTTGCAGATTATCTTATGTCTGATGAGCAAATCAAGAATCAAACTTTGTTTGAGATTGAAAGGCTTTTACTCTCTAATGGAAGTTCTCAAAGAAATTTCACTGAACTACCATTTCCGGATAATAATAATATCCCAGCTGCAATCAATAAACTCATAAGTGATGAACTATGTTGCGACAGACATGCATGTCAAAAGGAGTTTCGTCGTTTGCTACCTTTGTTGAACCTTGATCAGAAGAATATATTTGATCGTATAGCAGTGGATTCAAAAGGAGTATGTCTTTTCTTTGTCTACGGATTTGGATGCACAGGAAAAACGTTTATATGGAAAACCCTATCTACATACATTCGTTCAAAAGGAGAGATTGTCCTAAATGTTTCATCCAGTGCAATGGCGGCATTGTTATTAGAAGGTGGTCGAACAGCTCATTCTCGATTAACAATACCGATACAGGTACACGAGAATTCCACTTGCACCTTTTCTACTGATAGCGATATTGCTGCTTTGATTGAAGAAGCTAAGTTGATCATCTAGGATGAGGCACCAATGATGCATAAACATTGTTTTGAAGCTTTAGATCGATCTTTAAGAGATATTTTGAACCCTGAAAAACCTTTTGGAGGTAAAGTTGTTGTCTTTGGAGGTGATTTTCGTCAGATTTTACCAGTGGTACCTAAGGGGAGTAGAGAACAGATTGTTCAAGCTTCATTATCTTCTTCGTCTTTGTGGAACTCTTGCCAAGTTCTTACATTAACAAAAAACATGAGACTTACTGTGGAGTCAGATCCATTACAAGTGGATCTCATCAAAGAGTTTTCAGAGTGGATACTAAAACTTGGAGATGGTAAACTTTCTGAGCCAAACGACAGTGAAGCGGTGATTGATATACCTGAAGATATGCTTCTGAAAGACTCTTTGGATCCAATTAATTCAATCGCACTTAGCACATATCCGTCATTGCTTCAAAATCTTGATGATGGGGATTATTTCAAGGAACGTGCGATACTATGTCCTAAAAATGATGTCGTTGATGAGGTAAACAATTACATGATGGATCTTCTTTCAGGGGAATCACATCAATATTATAGTTCAGATAAGATATGCAGTTCAGATTCTTCCAACAAGAGAGATGATGGTCTCTCAACATAATACCTTAATTCAATTAAGTGTTCTGGATTGCCAAACCATCTTTTGAAATTGAAGAAGGGAGTTCCTGTTATGTTGCTACGAAACATCGACCAGCAATACGGGTTATGTAATGGAACCAGGCTGCAAATAACTCAACTTGGAAAACATGTCATTGAAGGAAAATTTCTCACTGGGAATAACATCGGCAACAAATTCTATCTTCCAAGAATGCTCTTAATGCCTACAGATTCTAGATTGCCTTTCCGGCTTCAGCGAAGACTGTTCCCAATAGCTCCTTGCTTTGCGATGACAATTAATAAGAGTCAGGGACAAAGTCTCTCCCAAGTCAGGATATACTTGCCGAGACCAGTATTTACACATGGGCAATTGTATGTTGCAGTGTCAAGAGTCAAGAGTAGAAAGGACTTGAAGATTCTTATTGTTGATGAAAATGGTGAAAGGGGAACACAACAACTAACGTTTTGTACAAAGAAATATTCCAAAACATATGAGGTATGTCCTACATCACTCAGATAGAAAACAATTTGTAATATTACTACTTAGTTCTTATAAGTATCTTTTATTTGTATTTATAGTACTTACTGAAAATTTTCTAATAAGTTTTTTTTTTTCACTTAAGGTGCAGATGAGTGCTTGAAAGCTTGAGTTGCAGTTCTCCCTATCTAACATCTCAATTCCTACTATCAAGAACCCTTATGTTGTTTAGTCAATCAAACAAGCTTGAAATCGTTTATGTTTTTTTTTTCTTTATTTACCAGTCAACTTACTACAATGCAACGTTTTGTATTCGTGTCTTTTTTTCTTAAAAACATTTTATCCATGTTAAGAGATGATTTTAAGCAGGTAGAAACAGATAAGAAGAAACCATACCTTCAACTAATGAGGAATGGCAACAGAATCATCTTCACGTTGAAAGTTGTTAACTTTGCTTAACATAGAATAATTGGACTTATAAACGCGTTCTGGAATTCCTTCTCAGATCGAAAAATAAGAAAAGGAAAATGAAAGAAATTATTGCTTTATCATACAATCATCAAATCTACAGCATTCAATTAAAGAATTTGAGGATAAGAAGAAATTGATATATTTACCTAATTAGTAATTAGCATCCGCATAGATTAATTTTTTTCCGTTTCAGTACGACCTCTGGCTGGATCCGTGCTCATGCTTTTTACCTCAATTAAAATTTTGCTGGAATTTTGGGAGTTGTAATATGAACTTTGGATTTATTTAATCAAATACCTTTGCTGAAATTGAAACACTCGGTGGATGATTTAACTCTGCTGAAGATGGAGAGCTTAAGGTCGGTCGGCGCCGATGAGACGAGAATGAGATTAGAAGATAAGATGATAGTTTGATGAAGAAAGACAAAGAAATATTATTTATTTCTTTTTTTAATGTTAAAATTCACCATGTTTAATTAGGTCGTGCAACGCACGGTCCATGACACTAGTGTTTGAATAAGAGACGTGAAGAACCTATAAATTAGTTGCAATTTTTGACTAGGAGATTATTATCTGCAGAGTATAACTTCTTCAACATGTCAGGTCTTTTTGTAATCACATTTCCCATATGAACAAAATACTAGAAAGTGTGATCTGCGTTGTGAGAATTGTATATTTGAACTTGATATTCCAATTGACTAACGACGAGACAAAAGTTAGAATTAACAAAAAGAATATAAGGGTTTCTTCATAACACCATGTCGAAATATAATCTTCACTCCCAAGTAACCGAAATAATTGAATTATCGATCCCAGATTGATCAAACGTGGCGTTAGCTTTATAATCCAGAGTCTTGAAAACACCCGGAATCGTCTGCACAAGCTTGAACGCCCTTTTCTCTGATTCCTCCATGTGAGAATAACAAAAAGACCAGAGAATCTGAAACGGTTCACTCGTAAGAAACTTTCTCTCTTTTCTTCTCCCCTTTGAAAACCGAATGCAGATACTGCAGACAATGCTTCGATCACAGTCTCTCTTAGGCTCTTCTGTCAAAACCGGGAACTCAAACAGGTCGCTTGACAAACAAGTTTCCTCTTCATGTTCGGAAACAGTCATTATCTCATCAAATTCTTACCCGCAAGAAGGAACCACGATGTTATCAGACGAAACATTCACCTCCGTATTGTATGTGATTAAAGTCTTTTCATCTGCTGACTCATCAAAATCATTAAAATCATCGTCCGAAAAAGTAACCATGTCTTGATCTGTTATTATGCGTAGGTTCCTTGCCGTAAAAGCATTCTGTTCATGAGGACTAGCATCAATCTACATCGTCAAATCCTTGAGAAATCTCTCCCTTCCATGAACTCATCTTCTGCCAGTGATGGGATCGATGAGGAGCACCACAGGAAGATCAGAGTGGATCTTGTACAAACTAGTGATTTTTTTTTTCCTTCAGTGATCATAGACTTGCCATAAGACGAACATAGACTCTATGGCTTTAGAAACGCCCTCATTAGTTTTGGATTGGAGGTGAACGAGCAACCATAGATCCTCTCTAAAGGAAGTTGTTTTCGCGTCAGAAAACGAACCATTGACAAGCAGATTCTGAGGAGGACGGTACAAGAAAGACAAACTATAATCGGGTTAGGGAGGTTCAACTGTCAATGTTTGGTTTCTTGGGTTGATGAGAAATAAGAGATTGATGGCTTTATTCAGATCCCAACGTGTTGCCATTAGACACCGTGTAGCAATCTCCACGGTTTGGTCGTCTGTAGCAATCTCGAGGAAAGACTAGTCTTCTCTGTCGGTCAATCTCCACTGTGTCGTTCAAAGAGATAGAGTGAAACAATTGTACTATGAGTTTAATGTTTTGTTTGGACGTCTTTTGCCTATTTACAGTATTTTATTTATATAGAGAACTTTATTGTTTTAATTTCCTTTTTTCCACTCCTATTTGGTTAAAGAAAAAAAAAATCCTTTTCACTTTTATTTGTTTAATAATAGTTTGAAAAAAATATCAATTTTTTTCCACAAATCAATTATATTGATATCAAAAAGTGTTTACAAAATACAGAAACATTCCTATAAAACCGTTGTACGCAAAAAGCTGAAATTGATACAATTTCAGTGAAGGAGTGGAAGTGACCCTGTTGTTATTTAGTTTTATAGGCAACATATAAAATATGTTAAGTCTCCCCCTTCACACACTTTTTATTGGCTATCAGCTTGGTGCTGAAACTCCAAAATGTCATTGACATTACTTTAATTAAGAAAAATAGATCTAATGTTGTTGGAAATGATTCTAGATCTTGTTGCCTTCTTGAGATCGATATACTTGATAATTCCAGCAAGGATTCTCTATGATCATTTAGAAAAATCCATTGTCTTCTCATCCATGATTGTTTCCATGGTGTATGACGTCTCCAATGTCTCCTAAGACTACTTGAAAGTCCTTCATCTTCGTCTCCTAGTATAAGACCAAGAGGACTGTGGACACATTTGTGTTTTGACTTGTTTACACATGTGACTGTCTTTCTTTTAGTCACATTGTCGACTTGAAACTCCATAAGGAGATTGTTGATGAGAGAACATAAGTTCTGTCTTCTGATCATTAAATCAGGTCGTATTCGTCTATTAGTATAAGCGCCCATACCATTTTTTTTCAATCGATTCCGTTGTGTATCTCTCACTATCTTGAAAAACAGTTTGTGTTAAAACCACAAACTCAACAAGGAGACCATCCAAAAAATCAAGATAAACACGCTCATCCCCAATTGGTGCAGAAAAGATCAGATTCAAGCCGGATAAAATGTGAAGTCCCATCAAGATATGAATGAAATTCCATATTCGATCCATTGGAAGACTAATTCCTTCAGCCACCGTGATGAAATTGTTGATTCCAGGATCAAAAACCCAAATGAAAATTTTGTACCTATAGGTAGGGAGACACTCACCGATTGATAATCAGACATTCCACCGGAAAAGGATTAACTCACCGGAAACAAACCTTCTACAAGAAAGGACATCACGATTCCACCAAACCTAAATTACAAAGAAGAAACAATTTTGGGGATGGCTTGAATCTGCATTGTTCGGATCGATTGGTGAAAACTGGTTGATTCGATGCTTTTCCCAATCCAACAATGGAGCCATCAACGAGATCAAAGCCTGAATTGAAACCACCAGACTTAGACTATGTAACACCATCGTTGCGAGGAGGCCAAAGACGTAAGTTTGAAAACCACGATTTGCCATTATTGACTATCTAAAAACTTAACAAAAGAGAAAGATGGGAAGTCTAGAGGGTAGGGAGGGCTGACCGACGCCGAAAAAACCGATGCCGGTCAGAAACGGTGAATATTACGAAAGGTTGTGTTGGATCGCTGAAAAGAAACCGCTCGAAAGAAAGAGTTTTCTTTTCGCCTCCTAATTCTGTCAAATAACCAGACTGAATATTAAAAAAAATTGGAACAATACAGAAAAGATTAGCATGGCCTTGCGCAAGGATGACAAGCACAAATCGAGAAAATAATATCAGTTATAATTTATAACTATGCAATAATAGTTTAACTTGGTTAACGTCCAAGGTCCAATGAGGAATGACTGTATTATGTGTAAAATAGTTTTATAAAATAATAAAAACTACAACTGAATTTTTCTTTGCTTGAAATAAATTGTATACTTTATATTTACAGGATTATTAGTTTAATAAAAGAAAAGAAAAATGTTAATTAAAGATATTTTGTTTGACTAATTAGATTGTATTTAGACGAAATATATTATTTAAAGAAATCTAGATATTGGTAAAATTAACAATATTTCTGCATTAATTAGTACTATTTTATTACTAGAAAAAAATAAAGGATTTGAGTTTTTTTCTTTTTCTTTTTAGCTCTGTTTAAAAGGTTAAGGGCTTAGTTAACAAACAATTAAATCCCTATTTTGACGACGGATGATCTTCTCATCACTCTTTCTTTCTCCTTGAGATCAGTGTATCCAGTGGAAGAAGAAGATGATACATTTGGCTGGGCTTACGTGTTGCTTAAGCGGCGTAGCTTTTTATCTTCTCAGCTGGAGTACAGGAAGGTTAGGGTTATTCTTTTTCTTGGTTGTCTTTTACTATTTACAATCACCTTTGTTTCTTATGTTCGGTGATAATGTTCTTTTATCCTCTTTCGTGCGAGACAAAGTTGTCAAATCAATCACTAGAGTTTACCACCTCAAGGATTTGGGTATGTATGTTCCTTGAGCGTTAAGAAAATATTGCATTGTTCTGTATTTGACTTTTAGGTTGTTTGTGATCTTTCGTAATTCTTCAGAAAAATTGGTAGAAGGAGAGAGCAAGGTGTTACCTTTGGTCATAGTGTCAGGAAGTGTTGGCTCAGAGACACCTATTAAGTGTGAGCATAGTGACGTACTCAGTGATTATGTCACGAAGATGGTATTTATGAAATTGGATTAATCGTACTTAGAGTTTGTAATATATATAATCTATTAATCTTAGTTTCGCTTTGAAAAACGCTTCTTCAGGCAGAACAACAGGTTTTGAGACGTAATTGGAGGTTTTCATGGGTTCGAGATAGTACATTTTATGCAGCCGATGGCTAAGGAAGTCCCGTGGTATCTGGTATTAGTCTGTCGGAATTTTGAGTTTGATAAGCCAACCCAGTGTGGAGTAGTGGTCTTAATTAGTTTGAGAGAGTTTTTTACGAAAGTCATTGGTTGTCGATAGGACGATGGGACAGGTCGTGTGGATTTAGCTGTATCTCAAGGTGATATAGGCTTGGCGTTGACGGTTGGAAGTGATGTATTTGAAAAGTCAGAGCCGGTATCGCTTGTTCAAGGAACGTTGGATTATCTCAGAGGCTTCTAGGTCATTTTTTTTCCCTTATTCCACTTTTCTAAATTTGTGTTTGGACAATGCTAATATGTTGTGGCGTCATGATTGTGTACAGAAACTTGGAGTAAGACACATCCAGAGTGTTGTCCCAATTGGTACACCGCTTACAGTTGTTGGTGAGGTAATATATACTATTACTAGTTTTCAAGTTGATGGTCGAAGTTAGGGTCCTTATCTGTTAGCTAGCGGTCAAAAATACGTTTTACATCCCATGTTTGTTATGTTGTTTACGGCCATGTTAACAGGCTGTTAAGGATGACATGGGGAATATCAGGATTCAAAAACCTGAGCAAGGACCTTTATACGTCGCTCTTACACCGCTAGATCAGGCCATCTCTAAATGGGGAGAATGTTCAAGGTTGTTTCTTTTCTCAGTTTTGCCTATTTATTTCTTCGAACACTATGATTGAAAAAATCTAAAAAATTCTCTTTTGGGCCAGGGGGTTCAAGTATGCCTCAATGGGTTTCACTATTCTTGGTGTGATTCTTCTTTCAAAGCCTGTGATAAAATACACTCTAAAGAGAATTGAAGAGAGGAGGAGCCGGCGACAATTGTTACTGAATAGAACCAATAGGTATGCCACAAATAAATTGGAAATAAATAGTCATTCTTATTCAAGTGTGTTTAGCAATCTGTTGTGCAGAGTTGTTGATGCAGCTGCTACGACAGCCGAGCCAGTAACTAGAGGTATATCTATCTACCCATTAGAGTTAGTAGTAACATGTGAATTCTTTTTCTGCATATATACTCTTGGAATTGCATTGCTTACAAATTTTTCTTTTACTAGGATTAATAAGGCAACATGAGAACAGCTTAGGTGGTACAGACAGATATGACGATACACCTGATCTTTGTGTGATCTGCCTTGAACGGAAATATAATGCCGCTTTTGTTAAGTAAAGGTACTTCTTTTTCTTAGGAAAAAGTCTTGAAACTCTAACTGATCAGACATGGAAGCTTTTGATTCCTCTTTTTGTTTGGTTTGGACTTGTAGGTGTGGTCATATGTGCTGCTGCATAACATGCTCCTCGAATCTGAGGACCTGTCCTCTTTGCCGTGAACGAATAGAGCAAGTTTTGAAAATTTACTACCATTGAAGAAAAAAAAAATTTGAGGTCTCAACTTTGGGAGACGTTTGGACTAAACCTTCCGATCTACCAAAACCATTTACCAATAAACAATCATTAGTCTTGTATATAAATTATAAAGCCTTGTATTTTGAATTTGACTAGAACCATTTCTGCATTGTAGATCGTGATTGAATGAAACTGACAAAAGCTAATAGAATGCGACCTAATTGGTAATTATTTCATCCCATATGAAATTTCAAGCTTATATTGAAGAACATTTAATAGGGTTCCCGCCTCACCTCTAATACGATGCTCCATTTCTCCTCTTCCTACTGACTTCATGAGCAATAATTAGTAGCTCACAGTTTCTTTGATCAATGCAAACAACGAATGCATAATTGTCATTGTCTGCACCGCAAGTCAGCTTTGCTTTCGCCACCGGGCATAAATCATTTGTGTCTTTCCCGATAACTAAAGCGTTAGACTTGGTCACATTTCCCTAAAAAGTTTTTTCTGAATTTTTTGCATATATGGCATTTCGCACTAATGACATAACTTGTAATTTCGTTTTTGTATGAACACACTTTCAAGGGTAAAAAGGGTTTAGAAATAGTACAAGTAATTTCAAGCTTTTATACACCATAATAGTAATATCAAAGCTTTTATAAGTTGTTAGATTACTTACGATTTTTTTCTTATGTCCAAATGAAATGAACCAAATCTATATTTATAGAGTAAAAAGGATGATGAATTTTGATATAAAAAATTCTATTTTAAAAAATTCTTTGTTATATAATAATTTATCTTAAATAAAAAGAGATAAAATTCTTAAAATTATTATACACCAACAAAAATAAAACAAATGTCACAATCTAAACAATTTACTTTTAGCAACAACAAAAAAATTTGACTTAATAGCTTTTAGCAACAACAAAAAATTGACTTAATAGTAAACACTGTTTGCCACGTGTACCAAATGGTACATAAATTTGTTTTAAGTGTTTTCTCCACGCACATAACTCCATCTAGGTGGTGGACTTCCAAATACCCCATATGTGTATAGAAATATGAATAGTGCATGTTGCGACTATCTCGAGCATGTTGATCATAAGAAAATCTCGAACATGTTGGGCAAACTCAACTGTGATTAATTCACCTGATGTTCATATATTTCACCTTGTTCTACCTTAGAATATTCACATCTTTTGCATGATTTACTATCTAGTTTGGCCATTGTTGAGTAGCTTTAGGACTGTTTATGCATTAGAGTAGAATTGCATTGCATTTGCATAGTTTTTAGCATAAGCAGGTGATTTTGGATCCTAAGCAGCATGGAAGGGTGCTGAGGAGGATTGGAGCTATCCAGTGAAGAAGACAAGGGAGCTAGAGCAGAAGAATCAAGATCTAGAAGTCCACTCGACCACCACACTCGACCAGACACTCGACCGTGTGCGGAGAAGGACTCAACCGGTTGGAAGAAGCAGAAGAAGAGGTCACTCGACCAAGCACTCGACCAAGCACCTGGTCGAGTTGACCGAGCCGCCTGCCTATTTTGTCTTCTAGCCATTTTAGGGCTTTCCCTCTCTCCTATATAAACCCCTTTGTACCTCATGGCCGCAAAGAGAGCGATTTTCAGAGAAAATATCTAAGAAAACCTAGTTTTTGGCCTTTTGGGATTATTCTACTTTTTGTTTAGATCATTAGCTACTTTTATATTATCTCATAAATCTTTGATACTTGTTGATTTCATAACTTTCTAAGTATTAAGAATTTGAGTTTGATTTCTTCTTCAATATTGTAGATCTTTATCTTATGTATCTAATCATGCAACTTTCATTGATTTCTGGGTTTATGATTTTGTTCATAATGTTTAGTGATTGTGAGTAGTGTGAAAAGATCTTAAGGATGGATTAGGTTGGGTAAAGGTTATGGGTGTTTAGATTGATCAAGCTTTATTGTTATACATCTCTTCTAGATTAGATATGCTCTATGCTATTCTTATACTGAGAGGGTAAGGATAGATCTTAAGCTTCTTAGCATCACACCAATGTCTAAGTTGTTAGATAAGGCTAATGCTAGAGATTATCATACTTAACCTAAGAGATTAGATGTTTAAGGTGATTTTTGACATTGATGATCTGGTTGTTTAATGCCTGCTTTTATATGTAATAGCTAGTGAGAACTAGGTCTAAGAGTATCTAAGCTTGATTGTTATTGTCATGAGAATGGATTAACAAGTATTAGAAGATCATTATCTAGAGATAGCTCATTGTTGATTGAGGTTTGTTTATCAGTTTGGATAACCATAGCTTGAGCCCAGCCCATGAATCCATCCTTAGGACCTTTCCTTGTTTATTGATTTCCCTGTTTGAGTATTGTTATTCGCTTGCTGTTTGATTTACTTTCGTTTTGCTCTGTTTTGATTGTTATTATGTCTCTGTTCTTCATACTAAGTCACTCGACCTCCCACTCGATCGAGCATCCGATCGAGTGCTTGCTCGAGCATCATCCAGTGTTCTTGTTTATGTTCTGCATTTACTTATTTCACTACCTGTTTCATTTCATATTTCATTCATGTTGCATTCATTTCGTTTCTGTTTGATCATGTTTCATTACTTGTCTTGCATTAGTATAGTACTTGTTCTTGTTTAGTATCATCACTGCTTTGTTTTCACTGTTTACTTTGCATTTAGTATCTTGTCTTAGTAGCTTTACATTCTGCATTTTATCATTATCATTAGGTTGTTAGTTAAAAACATTCATCACATTTGGCTTGACTTAGATAAGTATTCATATCCTGATTGCTTGCATCACACTAATTATGGATTGACATCATTTATGCTACAACAACATAAGGGTTATTGAAACACCTTGCATCCACCTGTTCATTCATCATCTCTATCATCATTCATCATCACCACCACCAACACAACCACAATAAATAAATAGATGTTTCAATTTGGTGTCGTTGCCCTTTTAGTGTTTGTTTGTGACATTTAGGATTTATACAAGTCTAAGATTAAGTTCTATTGTTCCTTTGATCACTAATGATTAAGATTCTTCATCTGCTTGTTTGTTTTGAATCTCAGGTACCAACTCGACCAACCACTCTACCGTTTGCACGATTGAGTACCTGATTGAGCCACAACCCGGATTCAAAAGGAATACTCGTCTCAGTGAGTTTGACCTTCAACTCGAGCCAGTGCTCGACCGAGTGTCTGTTCGAGTCAGTCATTGGGTCAGTTGATGCAAACAAGATCCAAGGGAAATCAGAATCTTTAGAGGTACCTTGATCACATCAACCGCCTACCAAGAGACCTAAGACAGCAGAGAATAAGAATCCTTCAAGAGCAAGAGAATCAATTGCTAATGGAGCAACAATACAATCAAGATCACAGGCCAAGGCACATTGGTGCAGGAGATGCTCCAAATACACATAACCAAAGAGCTAGCATAGTTCCTCCTGCAGTTGCCAACAATAGTTATGAGATCAAGAGTGGACTGATCTCTATGATTCAAGTAAATAAATTCCATGGTTTGCCAATGGAAGACCCCTTAGATCACCTTGATGAGTTTGATAGGATTTGTGGCTTAACCAAGATAAATGGTGTTAGTGAAGATAGCTTCAAACTCAGGTTGTTTCCCTTCTAACTTGGAGACAAAGCTCATCTATGGGAGAAGACACTTCCAACTGGTACTATCACTACATGGGATGCTTGCAAGAAAGCCTTTTTGGCTAAATTATTCTCTAATGCTAGAACAGCAAGGTTGAGGAATGAGATTTCTGGTTTTGCACAAAGGAATAATGAAACCTTTTGTGAGGTATGGGAAAGATTCTAAGGTTTCCAAACACAATGTCCACATCATGGGT
This sequence comes from Camelina sativa, assembly GCF_030686135.1. Taxonomy (NCBI): domain Eukaryota; kingdom Viridiplantae; phylum Streptophyta; class Magnoliopsida; order Brassicales; family Brassicaceae; genus Camelina; species Camelina sativa. Next base: position 9,351,406 of record NC_141886.1, on the reverse strand, counting down.
TTAGCAATGAATCTCTACTCAGCACCTTATATAGAGGAGTCTTACCAAAGATAAGGATGCTCTTGGATACAGCCTCCAATGGGAATTTCCTCAACAAGAATGTGGAAGAAGGATGGGAGCTAGTAGAGAATTTAGCACAATCAGATGAGAATTATAATGAGGATTATGATAGAACAATGAGATTTGCCACCAATGATCAAGATGAGAAGTATAAGGACTTGAAAGTAGTTCATGAGAAGTTGGACAAGATTCTACTTAGCCAACAAAAGAACATTCATTTTCTTGGTGAAGAAGAGGTTCCAACTCAAGATGGGGAGAGAGAGTTTGCTGAGATTTGCTACATGCAGAATCAAGGAGGGTTCAAAGGATACAATCAGTTTAAGAACAACAACCTTTCCTATAGAAGCCCCAATGTAGCTGATCCTCAAGATCAAGTTTATCCACCTCAACAGCCACAACAACAAAACAACTATGCACCCAAGCAGCAACACAATGGTTTTCAGGCTCCAATGTGTCCCCCTCCAGGGTTTCAGACCAACCAAGGCCAAGAACCAAATTTGAGAGCTATGATGCAGCAAATGTTACTTGGGCAAGCAAATGGGCAGATTGTGAATGCAAAGCAGTTTGCTGAGATACGCCAAAGGATGGACAACACATACAGTGACCTCCATACTAAGTTTGAAACTCTGAATTCCAAGATTGAGACTATGGAGACCAAACTGGCTTCTTCTACTCCTACAAGGAATGACCAACACAAGGGCAAGGCTATCATGCACTCTACAGAATTTGCCAATGCAATCAATCTACGCAGTGGAAGGGTGTTACTAGAACGAAAAGGCATGCCACCAATCACTAAGGACAATGAAGAACACGATCGAGTGGGTGATAGGGCAGCGGATCGAGCACCTTCTCAGGAGAAGACTAAACAAGTTGCCACCAAGGAAAAAGAAGTCCGGTTCATTCCTCCTCCTTACAAGCCTCCACTACCTTTTCCAGGAAGATTTAAGAAGCAGATGGTTGAAAAGTACAAGGCATTGTTTGATAAACAAGTTAGAGAGATTGAGCTTAGGATGCCTCTAATAGATGCTTTTGCTATGATCCCTTCTTACCTGAAATTCTTGAAAGATGATGTGATGGAAAGGATCAAAGAAGTTCAAGGGATGGTGATTCTTAGTCATGAGTGTAGTGCCATAATTCAAAAGCAAGTGAATCCTCAAAAGCTAAGAGATCATGGTTCCTTCACTCTACCTTGCTCTATAGGCCCTTTGACCTTCAAAAGATGTCTTTGTGATTTGGGAGCCTCAGTAAGCCTAATGCCTCTATCAGTTGCTAAACGCCTAGGGTTTACAAGGTATAAGCCATGCAACATATCTCTGATTTTAGCTGATAGATCAGTAAGATTACCACATGGTGTTTTGGAGGATTTACCAGTTAGAGTTGGAACAGTGGAAGTTCCAATAGACTTTGTAGTCTTAGAAATGGATCAAGAACCAAAAGATCCTTTGATTTTGGGAAGAACTTTCCTAGCCACAACAGGAGCAATAATTGATGTGAGAAAAGGGAAGATTGATCTCAACTTAGGAGAGGACCTCAGAATGACATTTGACATTGTAGAGGCTATGAAGAAACCAACAATTGGAGGAAAAGTCTTTTGGGTTGAAGAAATGGAAAAATTAGCAGGAGAGTTGCTCGAAGAGCTAGCAGAACAAGATCACCTTAGAACTGTTTTGACCAAAAGTGGAGAAGAAGGATTCATCTACAAAGAAACCAAAGCTTATGAAGAGATACTAGACTCCCGCAGAGAATCTGACAGTCCAGAGGTTTTTGAGGGGCTACCAGCATTAAGAGAGGAAGTCTGGTCAGTTCAGATAGTAGATACAGAGAGCTCGACCACCCACTCGTGCACGCACTCGACCGAGCACCAACACCATTCGACCGAGCACCCTGCCGAAACTCTCACAGATGACTGGTCTTAGCTAAAAGCACCAAAGGTAGAACTTAAACCTCTCCCATCTGGGCTAAGGTACGTTTTTCTATGTAAGAATTCTACTTATCCTGTCATAGTTAATGCTAACTTGAGAAGTGAAGAACTTGATTTGCTAGTTGTTGAGCTAAGGAAATTTAGGAAGGCTATTGGTTATTCTTTGTATGATATTAAAGGAATTCCACCTAGTCTGTGCATGCATAGAATTCACCTTGAAAATGAATCTTATTCTAGCATTGAACCTCAAAGAAGGTTAAACCCGAACCTCAAGGAAGTAGTAAAAAAGGAGATTCTTAAGTTGCTTGGAGCTGGTGTGATCTATCTTATCTCTGATAGTACTTGGGTTTCACCAGTGCATTGTGTCCCTAAAAAAGGAGGAATTATTGTAGTAAAGAATGATCATGATGAGTTAATTCCTACTAGAACCATAACAGGACATAGAATGTGCATTGATTATAGAAAGCTTAATTCTGCTTTTAGGAAAGATCATTTTCCCCTTCCATTTATTGATCAAATGTTAGAAAGATTAGCCAATCACACCCATTACTGTTTCTTGGATGGATATTCTGGATTTTTCCAAATACCAATTCATCCTAATGATCAAGAAAAGACAACTTTCACATGTTCATATGGTACTTTTGCTTATAGAAGAATGTCATTTGAACTATGTAATGCTCCAGCTACCTTTCAAAGGTGCATGATGTCAATTTTCTCTGATCTTATTGAGGATGTGGTTGAAGTTTTTATGGATGACTTCTCTGTTTATGGAGACTCTTTCTCTTCTTGTCTTGCTAATCTATGAAGAGTCTTAAGGAGATGTGAAGAGACAAATCTAGTTCTAAATTGGGAGAAGTGTCATTTCATGGTTGAAGAAGGGATAGTTCTTGGTCACAAGATTTCAGAGAAGGGTATTGAGGTTGATAAAGCAAAGATTGAAGTCATGGTTCAGCTTCAACCACCAAAGACAGTCAAGGATATAAGAAGCTTTCTTGGTCATGCTGGGTTCTACAGAAGATTTATCAAGGACTTTTCAAAGATTGCTAGGCCATTGACAAGGATACTTTGTAAGGAGACTGAATTCAACTTTGATGAAGATTGCTTGAAGGCTTTCAAGGAGATCAAGGTTGCCTTGATATCAGCTCCAATAGTCCAAGCCCCAAACTGGGATCTCCCATTTGAGATAATGTGTGATGCATCTGACTTTGCAGTAGGAGCAGTTTTAGGACAGAAAAAGATAAGAAGTTGCATGTTATTCACTATGCAAGTAGAACCTTGGATGAAACTTAAGGAAGATATTCAACAACAGAGAAGGAGCTTCTTGCAGTGGTATTTGCCTTTGAAAAATTTAGAAGCTACCTAGTGGGTTCCAAGGTTATTGTGTACACTGATCATGCTGCTTTGAGGCACAACTACTCAAAGAAAGACACCAAGCCAAGGTTGTTAAGATGGATTCTACTTCTCCAAGAGTTTGACATGTAAATAGTTGATAAGAAGGGTATAGAGAATGGAGTTGCTGATCATTTATCCAGGATGAGGATAGAGGGAGAAATACCAATTGATGACTCAATGCCAGAGGAGAAACTGATGCAACTCGAAGTCACTCGACCGACTGCTCGAGCAGGCACTCGATCGGGTGTGTTTGGTCACTCATTCGAGCAGGACCAAATGGAGGAATGGATGGCGCTTGACAGTGAAGATTTGCCATGGTATGCTGATATAGTTAACTACAAAGTATGTGAAGAAATCCCAGCAGACATGGACCCTTACAAGAAGAAGAAACTGCTCAAGGACATCAATGGTTACTATTGGGATGAATCTTACTTATACAAAAAGGGATCAGATGGACTGTTTAGGAGGTGTATAGCAGAGAATGAAGTTGAAGGAGTGTTGGGACATTGTCATGGTTCTGCTTATGGAGGTCATTTTGCAACCTTTAAGACTGCCCAGAGAGTCCTACAAGCTGGTTTATGGTGGCCTACTTTATTCAAAGACACTCACAAGTTCATTACAAAGTGTGATGCTTGTCAAAGAATAGAAAATATTACAAGAAGGAATGAAATGCCCCAAAATCCAATTCTGGAGGTTGAGATATTTGATGTGTGGGGAATTGATTTCATGAGACCTTTTAATCCTCCTTCAAATGGTAATGTCTACATATTAGTAGCAGTGGACTATGTCTCCAAGTGGGTAGAAGCTATTGCTAGCCCTACTAATGATCACAAGGTGGTTCTTAAGCTTTTCAAGACCATAATCTTCCCAAGATATGGAATTCCAAGAGTTGTGATTAGTGATGGAGGGACACACTTCATCAACAAGATCTTTGAAGGAATGCTAAGGAAATATGGAGTTAAACACAAGGTGTCAACAACTTATCACCCTCAAACAAGTGGGCAAGTTGAAGTCTCAAATAAGCAAACCAAAGCCATTCTATCAAGGATAGTGGGAGCAACAAGAAAAGATTGGTCTAGCAAACTTGATGAAACACTTTGGGCTTATAGAACAGCTTTCAAAAAACCAATAAGATGAACTCGATTTCAACTTGTCTATGGAAAGTCTTGTCATCTTCCAGTTGAGGTTGAGTATAAAGTTTTATGGGCAATCAAAATTTTGAACCTAGATCTAGAGACAGCACAAGCTAAGAGAAGCCTTGATTTGCATGAGCTTGAGGAGATCAGATTGGAAGCTTATGAGAGCTCCAAAATCTACAAGGAAAGAACAAAAGTTTTCCATGACAAGAAGATTGTCATTAAGGATCTAAAGGCTGGAGACCAAGCTTTACTTTTCAACTCAAAGCTCAAACTGTTTCATGGGAAGTTGAAAAGTAGGTGGGGAGGTCCTTTTGCAATAAAGGAGGTTTTACCATTTGGAGCTGTCACACTTCTCAACAAGGATGGCAGTGAGTTTACAGTTAATGGTCAGAGAGTTAAGAAGTAATGGGGAGAAAAGGAGAAACATGGGAAGTGCACAATGTTTCTCGAGGATGCTCCTCAAGCTTGAAAAGCTAGAAGAAGTCAAGCTTAGTGACTTTAAACAAGCTCACTAGGGAAGAAGTCCCTAAGGTATCTTTGTTTATATAGTTTAGGGTTTTTGGTATTTTGATTTTTGTTTTGGTGTTTTCATGGTCAGGAAGGCAAGATAGTCTAATCAGAGGAAGAAAGAAAGGATCGGAGACCAACTCGACCGACCCACTCGACCGAGCACTCGACCGAGTACCAGTCGATGGCCATCGTCGAGTTGCCTCCTTCCCCACCTCAAAATCAAGCTCCAAGCTCCAGCTACACATTTGACAGCATGAATGAGGATGTGGACAACTTCTTCCACAACCCATAAGGTACCAACATCACCTCTCTATTGTAAATACCATTGCATCTCTAGTTTTATTTTATTTTGAGTCTTGAATCCTCTTTCAAATTTCTCTTACACAGTGGACTGTGTAATTTAAGTTTGGGGGAGGGTTTGAGATAGTATTTGATGTTGTGTTTTGTTTTCTTATTTCAAATTTTTAGCATTATCATGTTAGTATTTGCATTTCATCTAAGGTATATAAAGAAAAAAAACAAAAAAAAAATTGAAAATTTTTGCAAAAATCTTTATAAAAAAGGAGTGTTCATGTAGTTTGCATTGCATATTAGGATCTTGTTTAGCATGTTTCATATAGGACTGTTTAATATTTGCATTGGGGATCTATGATGAGTTTAGCCTTGTTAGCTTGTTTAAATTCACTAAACTAGGATCAATGCCCAAGTTAATAATACTTTGATGCTAGTTGAGTAGCTAGAAGCATAAGATTGAACCAAGCCTTGAATTCCTGCATTGCATTTGGTCTAAATTGAAGCATGTTGTGATTTGATGCCATTTCCTACTTATAAGAATCTAATATTGACTTTTAATTATCAATTTGTGCATTGCTTTAAACTCATGGATACCATATACATATTTGGATCATCTTTCTCCATTCTACCACTCTTGTTAATCCAAGTAGTTGATTTAATCATTAAGATCAGTTTCCAATACCCTTAACCAATCCTTCTTTCAAGCCATGTTTATTCTAGTGTGTGTAAGGCCCTTTTGAGATTGAGCTTGGTAGAAAGTGTTAGGTTTGAGCTGACAAGATTAAAGCCTTGTGTAGTTCTAGTTTGCAATTTTCAAACTAGATAGTACTAGGTGGTTTAATTCTTGGGTTTGGGACTTGGTTGTTTTGAAAAAAGAAAAGAAAAGAAAAGAGAAAAAGAGAAAGAAAAGGTTAGAGTCTTTAGGAGGGGAATGTGTTTAAGTAAATTTAAGCTCTAGTGAAAGAACGAGAAGTATGAGATTGTTAAAGATGGTTCTAATCAAAGAAAAAGAAAGAAAGAAAAGAAGAGTCTAGCAAAAAGCTTTTATGTCTTAAGAAATAATAAGAAAAGGGAACCATAGAAAATAAGAAAGAAGCTCCATTCCACTAGTTGATTCAAATAAGAAACTTCTCCTAAGGCTTAAAAACAAAAGAGAAAAGGGTATTTGAGAAGAGATAAAGATAAAGGGTAGAACTAGGACAATTTGGGATTAGAATGATAGGATAAACACTTTGGGTACCTTTGGGTAGACAAGGGTTTGTTCTTGTATGTGTCTAAGTGTTCTTACCTTTAGCCTTCTTTTAAAGCTCAATTCATTTTTATGAGAGAACCTTGATATTGATAAGCCCCACTCTAAAGAGAGACCATCATTGTCTCTAAACCTTTATTACCAAGCCAAATGAATTTAAAGCATTGCATAAGTTGATTCATGTTCTTGTTTAATGAATGTTAAAGAAAATGGTTGATTTGAATGCATGTGGATATCTAAGGCTTAAATCAGTAAAGGTTGTGATAAGCTTGTCTAAAATCTTTAAGTACAACTCATTCAACTTGCATCATAGTACTAGTAACTTGGACATTGATTCTAGCTAGTTTATTGTCAAGCTTTAGGAGCTGAAATCCCACTTTTAAATCTCACTTCCCTACTTATGTCTTGTTTATTTGCTTGAGGGCAAACAAAGACTAAGTTTGGGGGTGTTGATGTTCATATATTTCACCTTGTTCTACCTTAGTATATTCACATCTTTTGCATGATTTACTATCTAGTTTGGCCATTGTTGAGTAGCTTTAGGACTGTTGATGCATTAGAGTAGAATTGCATTACATTTGCATAGTTTTTAGCATAAGCAGGTGATTTTGGATCCTAAGGAGCATGGAAGGGTGCTGAGGAGGATTGGAGCTATCAAGTGAAGAAGACAAGGGAGCTAGAGCAGAAGAATCGAGATCCGGAAGTCCACTCGACCACCACACTCGACCAGACACTCGGCCGTGTGCGGAGAAGGACCCGACCGTCTGGAAGAAGCAGAAGAAGAGGTCACTCGACCAAGCACTCGACCGAGCACCTGGTCGAGTTGACCGAGCCGCCTGCCTATTTTGTCTTCTGGCCATTTTAGGGCTTCCCCTCTCACCTATATAAACCCCTTGTACCTCATGGCCGCAAAGAGAGCGATTTTCAGAGAAAATATCTAAGAAAACCTAGTTTTTACCCTTTTGGAATTATTCTACTTTTTGCTTAGATCATTAGCTACTTTTCTATTATCTCATAAATCTTTGATACTTGTTGGTTTCATAACTTTCTAAGTATTAAGAATTTGAGTTTGATTTCTTCTTCAGTATTGTAGATCTTTATCTTATCTATCTAATCATGCAAGTTTCATTGATTTCTGGGAGCAATTTTTTGTAGAGTTGTTGATACAGTTCCTACTCCTAGGAGAGCCGAACCTGTAACTAGAGGTAGGTAACTCATTAGAGTTTGTAGTAACATGTGATACCTTTTCCTGCATACTCTTGGAATTGCTCTGCTTACAAAAATTTCGTACCAGGATTAATAAGGCAACATGAGAACAGCTCAGGTGGTACAAGCAGAGATGGCGAAACACCTGATCTCTGTGTGGTCTGTCTTGACCGAAAGTATAACACCGCTTTTGTTCAGTAAGGGCACTGCTTTTACTTGTAAAAACTCTTTGAAACTCTCTTAGTGATCAGACATGGCAGCTTTTGATTCCTCTATTTGTTTGGTTTGGACTTGTAGGTGTGGTCATATGTGCTGCTGCATATCATGCGCCTCGCAACTGAGAACATGTCCTCTTTGCCGGGAACGAATAGAACAAGTTCTGAAAATTTACCGCCATTGAAAGACAAAACTGAGGTCTCACCTTTGGAGGACATTGGACAAAACACTTCCGATCTACCAAAACCATTTAACCAGCAAAAAATCTCAGTAGTCTTGTGTATAAAGCCTTGTATTTTGAATTCAGACTAGAACCATTTATGCATTGTAGATCGAGATTGAACGAAAGAGACAAAAGCTAATATAAAATGTGATCTAATCATAAATCATCTAATCCCATATGAAACTTCAAGCTTGTATTGAAGGAAAAAAAACAATAGCTAATGGTTTGTGAAGTTATGCATTCTGTTATGTATCAATCACCAGTTTTCTCTATTTATAAAAAAGGTAAAAAAACGAGAACGGCAGGATTCGAACCTGCGCGGGCAAAGCCCACATAATTTCTAGTCATGCCCGATAACCACTCCGGCACATCCACTTTATTGTTTGAACTACTGGACCAAATGTATTTAAACGAGGTTTAGTACTGTTTTAAATGGAACCAAATTGGGCTTAATTAAGCTCAAACTGTTATGAATAATTATATTGTTGTAAGGATGCCCATTATCGGCCCATTAGTATAAACCTTAAACCCTAATATTGTACCCTATATATATATATATATATATGTTGTATTCTATGCAACAGATGAATAATACAAGAGAATAATTACCTAAATTTCTTGTTATAACATGTTATCAGCACGAGTCTCTAACCCTAGCCGCATACAAAAAAAAAAAGTCGACGGTGTCTTCGTTCTTCCGTTGTTCTTATTCTCCAAACACGTCAAAGCAACAAATTTATTATAGAGATAAGTAACTCTATGTATAAGATGATTGAGAGAAAGTTTTACAAGGAGATTATAAATAACTCCTATGTATAAGATGATTGTCTGGAAGATTGTATGTAAGAGAATATTTGGGCTTAAAGATCAAATAGATCTTCTATATGAAAGGGGTTTATATGACTTGAAGTTCAATGATCCAGGAGAATATATGATGATCATATGAGTTTGTACCTGAAAGCGCTGTTTATAACAGTTCAGAAAGTTGATATATATGATCATAATGCATAACCTGAAGATGATGCTTTCAGGGGGAGAAATATGATCATAAGCGTGGTTGTACTCTTTTTCCCTTATCATGGTTTTCATCCCATTGGGTTTTTCCATGAAAGGTTTTTAACGAGACAACAAAAGTACATGCGAAAGATAAACACCTAACAAGGAATATTATGATTCCAATGGTGAAAGACTATCATCTTCAAAGTCTTTGACATACATTGATGAGATTGTGAGAGACGAAGATAATGATAAAGATGAGTCATTTGCGAGGTCCATTACCAATTGAAGAATAGAGCGATGCACGTGTGCTATAGTTCAAGTGAAGATTTGGAGGACATATTTACCAAGACGCTTCAAGCCACTACTTTCAAGGAGTTAGTTCATCATATTGAATTGTGTCATTCTGAAGATTTCAAGTGATGTACTCAAGAGGGGGGAGTAAAAGCGCGCTGCACTCTTTTTTCCTTAACCATGTTTTTTCCCACTGGGTTTTTCTGGTAAGGTTTTTAACTAGCCAACATCTCATATGCGTATTTGGGACTACATTTTTATAATGGTCATCTAAAGGAGAGTGTTATGAATAATTATATTGTTGTATGGATGTCCATTATAGGCCCATTAATATAAACCCTAAACTCTAATATTGTACCCTGTATTCTATGCAACAAATGAATAATACAAAATAATAATTCCCTCAACGTGTTCTTATAACACAAACTTATTAATGAATGACACAGACAAAAGAGAAACAAACGAGACACAACTGAAACTAATCAATCAATCCTCTAAATGGTAATGAACAAGAAACTAGAGAGTCAACGGTCAGAGCGTTGACCAAATCTCTCACTCTCACCAGCCCAAATCTCTCCAACTTCCTCTCTCCCTCTCCGCTCAAATCTCACCGGAGATCGTCTCACCGACGAATCAGATTCGTCTCCCAACCGGGTAAGCTCTCTCTGCAAATTCAGATCATTCCAGGTCAATCTCATCATCGGATCAAGATTCATTTTTTATTTATTGTTCCTTTCTCTTAACAAAAGCTTTTAAATGATTTAATGAAATCTAAAACATTTACATTCTAGTGATTTGAGAAATTAATTTCATAAACGTAAGCTTAAAAATCTGATCTTTCATTGTCACTTGTTGAAGCAGTTTTTAAAATTTCGTGTTCTGTACACTTTCAAATTTCTATGACTTTTATATAAACGTGTTAGATCGGTTATTGGATGTTCGAATTCCGAAAAAAGTTTCAATCTTTCTTCATTGTTTTGTGTTATAAGGAGGAGGAAGAAGAATGGCGACTCCGGTTGATCCACCAAATGGGATAAGGAACCAAGGGAAACATTACTTCTCAATGTGGCAAACACTTTTCGAGATCGATACCAAATACGTGCCTATCAAACCAATAGGCCGAGGCGCGTACGGTGTAGTCTGCTCTTCCGTGAACAGAGAGAGTAATGAGAGAGTAGCGATCAAGAAGATCCACAATGTGTTTGAAAATCGGATCGATGCGTTGAGAACACTTAGGGAGCTTAAGCTTCTACGCCATCTTCGTCATGAGAATGTGATTTCTCTTAAAGATGTAATGATGGCTAATCATAAGAGAAGTTTCAAGGATGTGTATCTTGTTTATGAGCTCATGGATACTGATCTTCATCAGATTATTAAGTCGTCTCAAGTGCTAAGTAATGACCATTGCCAATACTTCTTGTTCCAGGTTTGTTTGCCTTTGCTTTTACGTTTAGTGTGCATTGTTTGCGTTTGAAGTTTGCTTATGTTTTGCTTTCTTTTGCATAGTTGCTTCGAGGGCTCAAGTATATTCATTCAGCCAACATTCTCCATCGGGATCTAAAACCTGGTAACCTCCTTGTGAACGCAAACTGTGACTTAAAGATATGTGACTTTGGGTTAGCACGTACGAGCAATACCAAAGGTCAGTTCATGACTGAATATGTTGTGACTAGATGGTACCGAGCACCAGAGCTTCTCCTCTGTTGTGACAACTACGGAACCTCCATTGATGTCTGGTCAGTCGGTTGCATATTCGCCGAGCTTCTTGGGAGAAAACCTATATTCCCGGGAACAGAATGTCTTAACCAGATTAAACTCATCATTAACATTTTGGGGAGCCAGAGAGAGGAAGATCTCGACTTTATAGATAACCCTAAAGCCAAAAGATACATAGAATCACTCCCTTACTCACCGGGGATATCATTCTCTCGTCTTTACCCTAATGCGAACGTTCTAGCCATCGATCTGCTTCAGAAAATGCTCGTTCTTGACCCATCTAAAAGGATTAGTGTCACAGAAGCGCTTCAGCATCCTTACATGGCGCCTTTATATGACCCGAGTGCAAATCCTCCTGCTCAAGTTCCTATTGATCTTGATGTAGATGAAGACGAAGATTTAGGAGCAGAGATGATAAGAGAGTTAATGTGGAAGGAAATGATTCATTATCATCCAGAAACTGCTATGATGAACAACAGTGAGCTCTCTGAGTTTTGATGAGATCAAGTCTTTTGCAGGTAATTTTTCACAGAGATATCTTACAACTACTTTTCTTTTATATCTTTTTCATGCTTGCTTCTTAAAATGTTGTTAATAATAGTATCTAAGAAGAAGAACAATAACTTTATAAATGATGTGATATGTTTGTGCCATGGAAGCTTTGTTTTGTTTTTGGTTACAAGCTAAAGTGTCTATAACGTTTTGTATATAAGTGTGTGTGTCTTTAAAAGTCCATACTCTTACCTCTGATCTTATTATTAGTGTTTCCTATAAAGTCAATATATTTATAGCTGATTAAAGTTTTCCGAATGTTAAAACTTCAAACCATTCAGTTGAATATGATTTTTGAAGATATATTAACACGCGTAGTTGCCAGAAATATACACTGTTTGAGATAAATAAACTATTTTATTAAATAAAACATAGTATGAATAATTGCATATAGCGTATTGGAGTTTTCAATAGAATGTTCTAAACAAATTTTTTTTTGACTTTCATACCTACTCTTGAATTCAAACTTACTCCTTAAGCTGCGTTCCAATTGGATTTATAGATTGCAGTCTTTTTTTATATATACCTAATCAAATGTCTCAATGTCCATTAAATCGTTTAATCAAATATTGTGAAGAGATACTATACTTTAATGTCTATCACACACTTAAATTTAACTTAAATGATAGAAATAAAATATGTTAGTAAAACTAATTAGTAATTAACATGTATACTTTGGAAATATATTTGATGAGCAGTGTGTGAATAAGAATCTTTTACTTTTGTAAATGGAAAAAATGTAAGAGTGAACTAATTATTGAGACCATTAATGTGAAGAAAATCTAGAGCCAAGGAGATAATGATTCTAGAAGATCAATTCAAGTCTTTTAATTGATAGTCAATGAATCCTCATCATCATCATATTTTTTTTTTAAAAAAGGCTAACATCATCATCATCATCATCATCATCTATTTGATTTATGTAATTTTGATGTCATTGAGCCAATTCTATATTATTCCATCAATTCGATAGTTTGATTAAACTAAACCATATGATGATGATCAAGCAGTTTACTTGTAGACCTTTATCCAAAACTCATCGAAAGTTGTGATGATTTTGACACTAGTTTAGGTGATAGAGAAATATAATTTTTTTTTGCGCAACTGCTTTGTAAGAATTGTCACAAATGATATATTTCCTACTTTAACTATTACTAGAGATCGACCGACCCGCACATATGTGCGGAGTTAATTTTAAAAACTAATTTTGATAATCGGTTTGTGAACATACTTTTCTTAGGAATTATATTAATTTGTTTTAATTCGATTTAGACAAAAAGAATGATCGGATTAATTTTTGTTATCAGTAAAGATAACTACACTAAAATATAATAAGAGAAATGTGATAAGTTTATTTAGGACAAAAAATCCGTCCCATCCTATCATAATGGATATAAAACCATTAAAACGATTAAACCCGGTTAAAGACAAACACAAATATTTTAAGGGTGAAAATAATTCATGTTTCCTTTCATCATGTCCCATCCTGTCCTATACGCGTTCTCAAATGCATTTCGCATAAAACGGTGCATTTTCAATATGGGATATTCCTAATATGGGAAACATTTTGTATTCCTTAAAAATGGGACGAAACGAAAACAAAAATTCCTGAAATCCTATTTCGGACAAAAACAATATAATATACAGTATATAGTATATTTATATACCATATGTCATAGTAAAAATATCACAAAACTAATTACTTCTTTCTTCTTATTACTTTATATTTGATTTATTTATATAATATTACATTTCTTTTAGTTTTTTAAACTATTAAAAAATATCATTTAATGTATCTTATTTTTATAATTTTTATCGCTTTACGTTCGATAAATTGGAAGAAAAAATATGTTACTTATAAGATTGCAATCGCTAATTTATTTTAGTTGTAACATGTTCTATATATGTTTTTTTGCAAATTTATGTTACATTCCGTTCTGTCTCGTTTCATCCAATCCCCTTTACTTCCATCTCGTCCATGGTCATATTCTCGTCTCATCCCCTTAAACTCAAGTTTGTGAAATTATCACATAACAATTTGATTTAAAATGAAATAATATATACTTTTGTTAACAAAATAATGTATTTTATTAAATAAAATAATATATTTGGTTTGGCTAATATATTAAGTATATTTTATTTTACTCAATTTTAATTTGGATTAGTAATATGTACTAATAATGATAATAACTACCCATTGTAAAACAGAAAGTTATTTTATAATATTTTTAACAATATATTTATTTTATTCAATCAAAATTTAGTGATATATATTTTAAAAAATTTAGTGACAACTAAAAAAAAAAACATTAATTTTGGCTATCTCTCCTCTCTTCTTTCTTTCACCCACCCGCTCGATCCCTGTCTCGTTCCTCCTCTTAACTTTCACATTTCCATCGTTGTAAGTTCGTTCCCTCGCTCTAAATCTTCAGTTTCTATCTTGATCTATCAATCTTAGTCTCGATCCATTATCAATCTCCATTATTGTTCCTTCTCAATCTTTGTGTTGTTCTTTGTTCTCTGTCTCGTTCTCCCACTCTCAATCTCGTTCCCTCTTCTTAATTATCGTCATCTTCATCTTTGTAAATCGAATAGTTGTGGTCGAATTTGACATATAAGGTGACATTGTATTTAGTTTATTTTATTTGCACATATTTAAGGTTTTAGTTTACATAATTTGACATTAATCCATCAATTATTTTTCTATTTTGCAGGAAGAGCTCAGTGAACTTTCACTCAAAGGAATTCTAGTTTCAGTTTTGGGTTTCGATTTTAAGGTTTTGTAGATCTGTGGTTGCTATTTTTGAATTATAATTATGTGATCACAAACTCATATATAGTTATTTGCACATGCTATTATATCATTAACTAAACTCATGTATACAATTTAATTTAATTTGAAGATTTGAGGTTGCTCTATGTTTGTTTAATCATCAGATGAAAGAAAAAGGTTGTGAGACTTAAATTTGTTAAAAGTAAATTCAAAGAAAAAAAATACTTTGTATTTGTACTTTGTATCTCATGAACATCTTAAAGAAGAATTTGGCAATATGTTCACCAAATGATTCTAAAATAGCCAAGATTAAAGGTACCAAAACATACTTGTTTCTATGTTTTTTTTCCAATACCAAAACCAATCCAACCAAAGTGTTCTGCTTCTTTGTCTAAAAGACTTTAACATCCAACCAAAGTGTTAGCCGTGGGTACTAAAACAAATACAACCAAAACAAATCGAACCAAAGAGTTATGTTTCCCAATTTCAGTCACAAAAATGATATTTATTCAGCCGCGAGTCCAAATTCAAACTGGAAAATATTCCCAAAAGAGAATCTGACACAACACCATTAGTTTGAGTGTTTGCCTTGTGATATTTCTTGAGTTCTAAAGAAAACCAAACCATGGAAGAAAAAAAACTTGAGCAACAACAAACCACAAATACATGCTTTATTTTTTATTTTTAAAAGAAATCTCGATTGAGAATACGTTTTGGTTCTTGAGATATTGAGGTTCGATAGTTTTTAGTAAATTTTGAGTGATACAGATCCTAATTTCAATTCACACGCTGACTATATTTATAGGATAGCTTAGTCGGTTTCAGAATATTCTTTGGAATTTCTTAATATGCCAATATTCAATAATTTAAATACTACCATCCAAACTAATTATTTGGTATGAATGATTTCCTATTAATGCTCCTAGCTGATAGTTAGGGATACTGATTTAGTTTTGGTTTCCTTAAATGTTTTATATTAATAGTTTTTTCGATGTAAATCAAATTTATATATGGTTAGTTTTTTCAAATGCATTATTTAGTAGGAATGATTTGCGATTAATGCTCCCAGCCAATCATAGTTAGAGATACTAATATGGTTTTGATATCCTTAAATGTTTATATTAATAATTTTTTGGTTTAAATTGTTTTCCAGATTTGGAATCTGTTTGGATTAGCATATATCCATTCCAGATCCGAATAGCAACACATGATCCTAGCTCAGACATATTGGCTAACAAACATATCCGCACGTTTAGTATATGTTAATTTCCGATTTGCCTTTTTTTCCTAAGTGTACTCCCCGAGTTCCAAAACAAAAGGTGTATTGTTATAAAATTATATTTCCAACCAATCACAGTAAAATCTAGTTTTGGAATTGCTTAACTTATAAGATATGAATTTAAAATTCATTTTTTTAAAAAAAAATTTCGACTTCGAGTAGTTATGGCAAGTCCAAATTATTAGAATTCTATATTGTTATTCTGATTTCTTTACTAAAGTAAGTTTTAAAACTGTTATTAAGGTAACAAACTATATTTGATTCTGATTGAAGTTTAAATGCTAGATTATTAAGATAACAAATCAAAACTATTCCCTAAAATATAGGTTAGTTAATTTTATTTTAAATTCAGAATACGATTTTTTTGCAACATTGATATATTTTCAATCAAAATTTAAAACAAAACAGTAATTAAAGAATTATTACAAAACTAAAAATAATTAAAAATCTCAATTTAAAGAACTGGAATATGCTAAACATTAAAGGAAAATTATATAGTAAATATATATTAATTTTTTCATATTTGTTAACAAACAATCAACTTTTATTTATTTTTTTTTGTTTTTTTCCATATGTATTAAGCCGAATTTATTATCATAGTTTTCTTAAGAAACTTTAATAATCTAAAATAAAAGATAATATTCAAATATTAAATTAGATTTCGATAAATGTCTTAAAATCTAGAACCGAAATAAATATCTTTACATTACATATACAATTTCAAATTTAATAATTTTTCTTTTATGGTAAAAACTTTAAACCATTTCTAAAAATATCAGGTAATTTTTATTTATAATTAATTTTATAATTATTGTTTCCATAAATATTAGATTTTCGACTAACAGTTTCTGTTTACCATATGTTGTTTATTTTTTTAATTTTTAATTATATTGGCAATTGAACCTGTTTGGCAACATGGATATATGATATGTTTTTTTTCTTTCCAAAATCTTGTTTTGGACTCCCCAATTAATAGTATAGATATTATGGTCAACAGGTATGAACGTACTTTCAAATAACTTTATTCTTTTTATTTTTATGTACTTTGTAATACAACATTTAGCTGGAGAATTTTTTTACTGTATACTGTTTCAACTGCTAAAATCAAATTATCAAAAAAAAATAGAGAATTGTGCGGAAAACGGCTATACTTATACTTATCTACTATTCCCTCCAATTTATATTTTAAAAAATTAACACATATTTAAAAAATAATTAATTTTTCTATTTTCTCTTTCATTAATATACTATTTTATTTGATATAAAAAATTAATAAGCTAAAACTTAGGGATAAAACTGGAAAATAATTTTATATAATTATATTGTAAATACAAAACAAAAATAATATGAACCAAAAATTTAATTCTATAATGACAACTATAAAAAAAAATGGAGGCACTAGGCCGATGTTAGTCAGATATATAATCAATATTTTAAAAAGGAGAATTTGTATAAATGAATTATTGTATAAGTATTGGCATAAATGAATTTTTGATCTATTTATTTTTTTGCTAAGCACATAAACAGTTTATCCATCATATATGTTATCCACTAATAAGCATATAAAATTAATAAATATTATACCTACTTGACAAAGAGTGTAAATTTAAAAGTTTAATTTTGTTTCACAAAAAAAAATGAATAAATTTCTAACGATATATTATACTATTTTATTACTAGCTTTCAATTATTATTATTTTACTTTTAGCTTTTTAATTAAAAACCAAGTACTCCTTAATATCAGTTTTAGATTTTTATTTTTCTTTTTGCACTAAGAAGATATGGATTTATACATATTTACAAAAAGGTATAAAGTTGGGTTAATTTATCCTTTTTTTTTGTGTGCAAAAGTTAATGTATCCTAATCCCACCCTCAAAGACAAGAATTGAACTAACTAGAGATGCAATGTTCAATCTCTTTTGGAGGGACCAGACGCTGTCGCAAGACACACCACTTGCTTAGTTTCTATCTTCTCTTTTAATATAAGGGGATGATGCCTCCTTAGATGATATGATTTTTTTTTTCCGACAAGTCAAATTTATTGGTATTAAAAATGTTTTCAAAAACATAAACATTCTAAATGTAATATGGGGGGTACATACGCAAAATACAAAAAAGTAAAATAAATTTCGATGGAGTAGAAATAACTCGGCTATTATTTGGTAGAATTGTAAACAATATAAATCTGTTACATTCCTTCATTACACACATTTTATTGACAAGTGGTTGACAACTCTAATATTTTTAGCAACATTAGTTAGTAAACTTAAATTTGATGTAGTTGGAAATGATTTCTGGATCATCAGATGATACGTATATATGCATATAATAATTATGTAAGTCCTAAACACAGAGCGACAACCTAAAATATTTTTAATGATATAAAACACGTAGTAACGAGCAAAACAAACAGGTAATTTGTCACATGTGCTTACATAATCGAGAAAATTAATCAAAACCACCGAAAATTATGTGAACAATAATTCCAAACTTTCGAACTAAGTTGACTAACCTAACTCGTGTTTAAACAATGTTTATATTTACCAAACTCTGAAAAAGTACTTACACAACCAAGAAAATTAATTTACAAACTATCAAATGCTTTATGTTAATTAGAACTTGCTTAACCAGAATCTCTGATTGCTAAATTCTATTTACAAACCTATAAATCTCCCTTCCAATATATATAACATACACACACATCAAATTAGTTGCCATACACACATCAAATTAGTTGTCAAAAACATCAATATCTCTATAAATAAAATTACAAAAAAAGATAAAAAATTCCAACTAAATTTTGATTATAAAATTACTTGCGGAAATCTATGAACGAAAAGACTTATTTTTAACTTCTTCTCCAAGGAAGTCAATCAACAAGACCAACACAACGTTATCACATACGCGATCCATGATGTTCTTTAATTCTTTTTCTTCGTAGAAGCTTCTTATTATAATGAATCATCCACATATTAAAAGAGTATAAAAATCTGAGATCTAAAAGATTGACCAAGTTACAACGCTTCATCAGATCCGGTCAAATTCTTAAATCCTTTTTCTCTATTTAAAAAAACCATTATCGTGTCGTGTTACAAAAAGAATATTATTGTCGCGTGAAAAATCTTATAAAATATTAATACAAATCTCTTATATTAATAACAAGGTCGTCTCTCTTGTCTCTTAAAAACCAAATCCTCAAGAAACACATCTCAAGAGTCAAGATTAAAGAAACCATAAAGAATATCATCAAATCGATCCAAGTAAACAAAATGGTGAGTCCATTTAGATCTCCATGTTCTTCACCAAAAGCATCAAGAAAAGCTAACAAGAACCCTTATTCAAATCGTGGACTCGACAAATTCTCTGAGCTTCTCTCCGAGCTGGATGAGAAGAGACAAAGCATATACTCGAAGAAGCTCGACTCCGGCGGCCCTCCTCTTGTTCGATTCGTGTTCACGAGCTCCGGTGAGTGTGTCCCCGTCGTGATCAGATCATCTTATCTTCAAAAGAAGAACAATAATAAGAAGAAGAAAGATGTTGTTACTCCTGATAAAGTCAAAACAGAAGAAGTCAACGAAGTTAAAACAGAGGAGATCAAGAAGAACACAGAGCCTGAAACAGAGCAGAAACAGAAACAGAACTGTGTGATAAACGAGAAACTGAAGAAGATCGCGAGACCGGATCGTTTCTTTCCTGTGACTGTGATCTTGGTTCTTGTTTTCTTGGCTTTCTTTGGAAGATCTGTGGCGATTATGTGCACTTGTATCGTTTGGTACTTGGTTCCGACGATTCAAGAACAGAGCGGATCATCATCATCGTCACTATCTTACGCGATGAAGAAGAAAGATTTCGCTAGGAAACTGAGTATTGAAAACAGAGCATCGTTTAATCCAAGAACTGTTCGTGATCATTCTCCTCGCAAGTAGTAGAACAAGTTTTTTTTTGTTTTTTTGGCTGCTCGTGAAAAAAACCGCGTGACCGAGCAAAGAAAAAAAAAGTTTTCTTTCTCTTTTTTTTGTTGTCTTTGTCAAAAGTTTTTTTTTGGTTTGGTTACTCTTTTGTTAATTCTCTGTTTTGTTCATAGTTGTTGAATTTAGAGACAGCTGAATTAGCAGAAACATGTGTACCTTTATTTATTTTTTTCCTTTAGGTTTTTGATGTTTATAGATGTAAATATGCAATTGCAAGATGTTACATATTATCTACTCAAGCATACTTAAACTGATAATACAAAAATCCCAACGTTTTTTGTTTTTTTTTTTTACTTTTTGGGGATCTTTTTCTATGTTTTGTTTTGTGTTTCGTAATTGGTGTGTTGTAGATTGAATTATCCATTGGTCATAGATCGTCATGTTCTTGAACCAAACGATTTGATAAAACCAAATAGACCGTGAATAGAACTAGTTCTCATATGCCAAATTTACATGACAATGTTCATATACCTTGTACCCGTTTTACTTTACCTTAGACCTGATAGACTAATATGTGACATGTACACCAACAATAGATAATACAATCCATAACACACCAATCAAGAAACTTAAAAGAATAACGCTAAAAAGTGACATATCAATAAGTACATTGATCAAAAGTCAGCAGCAATTTATTTATTTATGTATCTTAATGCAAAACAATGGCAGATACGTATATAGATAAACCCCCCTTTTTTTTTTCTTTTGTGCAACCCATAGATTTTTTTTTAAAAGCTAGAAAGATAAGATTGATAGGAGAACCAAAAAGGAAGTGATTATGTAGAAGAACCAAAAACTTCACATGCATGTCAACTTGTTATTAACAAGAATTAATGAAGAATATGGTGGCATAATTTAATTAATAAACGAACTTATAATTTGAATTAGCTTTTTAAAATAATTAGTTGATGTGTTAGTAGTAGTACGTATGTTATTGGAAAAAAACGTAGAAGTAAAATCAATAATATACGTACTAATACATCAACGAGATTAGAATTAATCACTAGAGTAGTTATCGTGATAAAGAGTGATTATGACTACATAAGCATAACTTGCAAGTTTCATCTTATCATCAACAATATTCTTTTTAAAAAATGAAGAAAGATACTGTGATGTAATACATTTGTAATTTTTTTCTAAAAATAATAAATTCGTTAGCTGTTTTCTTATAATTCAATTTAGTTTCCTTGACACATCTATGGAACACGTGATACATGCATGGATATTCGATAGAAAATGAACCAAAAACTTCAACCTATCATCGATCGATGGTACGTAATGTAATTAATGGAGATAAAAAGGTAGATGGTGGATGACATTATACATTAAGTTTAGACAGTGTGTCTCAGAGAGATTCTAGATATGTCAATTGACCTCGATGGAAGTTTTATGTAGGTAACAACGGTCTTCTCAAGGAGTTTTGAGATTTAAAGTCGTTTATGGATAGACATAATTTTGTCCGCTTCAAAAGACTTCGTTTTATTCTTATTATATCGGATTTTTTAGAAATGTGGTTCATTGGTGATGGATAAGGTCGTGGTTCTAGAATATTTTGCTAATAAATTTTTTTCTTTTGATGAAGTTTTATAAGTTTACTATATAAATTAGATAAACTATTCAAAGGGCCGATACTAAAAATTTGGTGTGTGTGTGTGTGTGTTTTTTTGTTGTTGTTATAGAACTCTATATGTATATTCATTCATTTATCGAAGAAATATATACATTTTTGCGTTTATCAGCTTCTATAAAAAAGGTTGTAACCAGATTGGAAGAATAGTACCAAAGTACCAAACCATGAATTAAAAGATAAAAGACTATTTTGAATGGTGAACAACTTTATCAGCAGTTTGATATCAATCTCTTCTCTTGCCTTGAAGTCTATTCTGACGCTTGTTAGAATTTATAACCAAAGAGAAACTGACTTGGTGATAAGAGTTCCCCATAAAACATCTTCAGAATCATTCCAAAATAACATTCTTATGCAAACGACGACCTAACGCGATATATAAAAAAGAATATTTAGATATATAACAATTCACTGACATTAAATAAATTATTTTATTCACACAGATTCATTTCTTTTTCGGAGAAGTACATGCTTATTTTTTTATTTATTTTTCCAAATCAATCTCAAAACCATGTAATGCAAGTTTTGAAAAGTATAACCAATATCTTGGCTTTAGCTCCGTTCGAGTCGGACTATAAAATTATAGACATAACAACTAGGTTAGACCGAACTAGCCCAATTTGATTGACATGCCAAAGTTTCTTCCAACAACTTTTCAAAGGGAATATATTTCCCAATTAAATTCTAGTCAAGTCCAGTCCGGTGTGCATGTATTTTGGCATAAGACCAAAAATCAGATCTGAACTTAGAAAACTTCAAAACAATATCTTAAAATACAAATCCAGCTGTCATAGACCTAGACGACAGAGAGCAGCACTACAACATCTCCCATGTTTCCCTAGATCTCATCTCAGTGTATTACTCCTGCAAATAAACAGATTTAATTTAAAATGTCAGAATCTCATCTTTTATCCGGATTTTAGCATTTTTAGTTATATGATCACAATCATGCATTACCCTGAATCTTTTCCGGCGTAAATCATCCTGATTGTATCCAAAAGACTCGTTTCTGTGTCCGCCATCTCTGTGATCCAACGTCCTCCTCAAGTCCCGGAAGAATCCAACCTTATCCCATGTTAGTTCATAGTCTGCCTTTAGCCGAGTACCTTCCTGCTCAAATGACAAAAACCAGAATACATCAGCTATATTCCATTCCTACGAGAGAAATACCTACAAAAATACCAGTTGCCTAATTCTTTCTGCATAAACAATCAAAAACATTTAATACATCGACTATCAAATACGAAGTATTGAATGAGGTATATACAGATGTTACAGAGCCGGTAAAACATTTAGATGTGGTTACATCACACTATTTAGTTTCGGATACAGTAGCAAGAACCCACAAAACCACACTAGTACTAGCAGAACCAAACTTTTTCATACAATTTAGTGCAGGATTCAGTCGAAGTCTCCAACAAAATCATTTTTGAGAATGAAAAAAGCTCGGCTGCTATTTAAGAAGCTTACGCAACAGCGAAACAAAGAAAGTTACTGTACCAACATCTCCAATTTTCCCAAAACATTTTTCTAATGAAACCTAAAATGCTTCTTTGCAATATAGATGATACCTTTTCCATTGAGCGACCACAGAAAGCCTTCATGGCATTCACAAAGTCATTGTACTTCTCGAACTGAACCACAATCTTACAATGTAGACCTGATACGAGGTCTCCACTGTCCTCATCTCCGTCCTTACCTAGATCATCGTCCTCAGCAACATTAAGATTCCTATAGAGGATGAGTTAATGCATCTGAACATGGATTTATGTAAATTATCGGAATAACATTAACATCAGAATCATGGGTAAACAGAATAAATGACCCGAAGCATAGAATACTGTGAGCACACTTGGTACAGCAAATTCAATACAATGATTGTAATAAGCCGTCAGATAAGATTTCCATACAAAATGTTGATTTACATGGACAAATACTGTAGACTATGATCAATTGCAGATGCATGAAATCTATCCAAAGCAGCACAAAACCAATGAACTTTGCAATAAGCGAGCCATAGATCAATCTTAACTCCCACAGTGTCACATTCTTGAAGCAAATTCATTAATCTTAACTTCCACAGTGTTCACATTCAGCCAAACAGAATCGAATTGGACACGAAAGATGAAAGAATCTGCACCTAATTTTCCCAAAGCTAGAGAAGATTGTATGTGTAACCAACATAGAAGGCTTTGATGATACTCTTGGCTCAGCAAACCATCTTGATGGCACACCTCTGAGTATTATCGTATCAGCCTCTCTCCTTGCCTCCCTTTGATTCCCTACAAAAGCACAATCACATCAAACATAACCAACAAAAAAAAATCATAAAAATCAATCTCCAAATCAATGAACCCAAATTACCAAAAGCGTAATACTCTTCCCAATCCTTCTTCAACCTCTCGAAATCATCTGAATTCGGAAGCACCACACTAAGCTTATACTTAACTCCTTCCAAATTAAGCTCAATTCCATTCATCTTCTCCACCAAACTCTTCCTCCAATCAAGAAACTTCCTCTCCAATTCCTTCACATCTCTCTCTCCATCATCCTCTTTCTTCCTCTTCTTCCCATCAAGAAACCCTAAATCGCGGATAAACAACGATCCATGAGCTACTGGCTCCTCACGCTTCCGTTTCTTCAAGTCCTTGTGACGGCGAACTACGATATCTTCCTCCGCAACTGTTACCGACGGTACGACGGAGCTTTTGAGGTAATCTATCAAGGATCGCTTGAGTTGCCATTCGTCGATGGGTTTGGATACGGAAGGGACTAATGGGTGAATTGTGAGACAGAGCTTGACGCGTGAGACGAGAGTGAGGCCGTTCTCTTCGATATCTAGGGTTTCTATCGGGGATAACTCTTCTAACGATCGCATTTTTTTCGCCGTCGATGCAAAATTCAAATCGCGATTGGGCTCTAAAAGTGTCTCGGCGCGGCGGCTTTGGGTATAGAAAGAGATACTGAACTGAACACAGTGCTGAATCCGAATTCCAAACTGGTTATTTCCGGTTCTCTTGGTTTTCCAACATTTTGGGAAGAAATTGCATAAACGGTCCAAAATTAGATTAATTTGTTGTTTCAGCACATCAAAAATATTAAGAATCTTCATTTCTTTTTTAATTAGTCTTTTTCGCTTACCACCGATTTTAGTTTTTTTTTTTCTTATCTTGATTTAATTCGTGTGTTTAGGAATTAAGATTTTAAGATTTAACTAGGTTCGGACCCGCACATACGTGCGTGGTTATATTTGCATAATTTTTAAAAAATTAGAAATTTTTTATGTAAACCTCTACTTAGACCTATATAAGTTATATTATAAGAAAAGATTAAGATATAATATTATGTGTATATTATTCTAAATATAATTCAAACATTTCCAACTGTTTGTTTAAGAGTGCTAAATCAAATTTGGATTCGGAATGAGATACTCGTCTTGTTCAGTATACGTCAAAATTTTTTGTTCCATAACCGTTCATTTTTAAATAATTACATATTTGACTATATTTATTATAATAAATTTAGACTGAATACACGTATTCTCTATTTATAAATTTAATTTTTATTAACTTTAAATATTTATCTGGTATAACATGCATAATTATTTGAATGCATAGCAGTATGATATTTGGTTTAGTTTCACTTCCGAAGAGACACAAGTGAATGCTGATTTTTTGAAAATATCAGTATAGAAGACAACTAAATAGAAAGACAATGAGAGAAAGTGATCTTGTCCTTACGCATGATAAAAATTAAACTATAAGCGTATTTTGGACCGTAGCCGTATATAACATTTAGAAACCTTAACTGTTAATCGTAAATATATGGTTAAATTTATATTAATTGTAACCGTTAATTTACGATAATCGTATCAAAACTGTTGGTCAACCGGATAGTTAAACTATAAATTTTTACCGTAACTACTTTTAAAATATAATAAATATACTAATAATTAATTATTTAATATGAATAGTATGATATATAGATATACAATTACACTGAATCGTAATCGTAACCCATGTTCATGCCTACTTGTCCATACCCATCTCGTTGCATATCATAGAATTTCCAGATGACCTAAATATAATTGTCAAGCGATCAAACCCGGCTAATATGTCTGATTGCAACGTTTAAACTTTTTTTGACCCAAAAAACTCCATTCCATAGTATGTTCTGCTTGAATTCTTGTTCCCAAAATTCTCGTCCCATATTTTGTCATACATAAATATACCTACACAAAATTCTCATAACCTGATTATTATGAAACTAATTTGAACGATTTCCTAAAATATAATATAATTGTTGTTTAATCTTCTTCTTAATATGTAAATTGGGTCAGTTTAGCAACATGCAACATGGATGTTTGAAATGATTTTTTTTAACCCTTAAGTGTATTTCCTAATTAATAGTATAGATTTCCTTCAATTATTGAATGAAATATGCCTTAGTTATACTAATGAAAAATTAATGTAAATCCCCTATATATTAAATGATCTTTGATTTTTTTCACTATTAGAGCTTTATAAAATTATTGGAAAGGTAACATTATTTATATTTTTGAAGATATGATTTTATATATATATATATATATATTTTACATCTCAAAATATAGTTATGTTATATATTACAATACATAATAAAATTAATTTAATTTCGAAAATATGTAGGAGATAATATTTATCAATTT
This sequence comes from Camelina sativa, assembly GCF_030686135.1. NCBI lineage: Eukaryota > Viridiplantae > Streptophyta > Magnoliopsida > Brassicales > Brassicaceae > Camelina > Camelina sativa. Next base: position 9,325,300 of record NC_141886.1, on the reverse strand, counting down.
TTGAATAATATTTACCAATTTATAGGAGCAAAATATTGTATATATAAATAAATTGAATATCAGTGGCAGCTGACAAAAAATATATATATAGCAGTGACAATTTTATGTAATTTTATAGAATAGTAAGAGTGAATAATAAATTGGGTACAAAGCTATCTGGCGACTGACACGTCAACTTTTTTTTCCACAATATTTCTCTTTTAATATATAGGGGATATAATTAGCATGCTTAGTGCTTAGCCAATTGATACAAAGATTAAAAAATCTATCATCACATGGATTTTTTGATAACAAATAGACGTATAGATCATAATTTTTTGAAAAAACTGTTTGCATTTAAAAGTTACCAAGAAAAACACAAATTTATTTTGGAGACACCTTTTCAATTGTCTCGTGGAAAAAAATATTATTTTGGACTTAAACCATGAGACCTTCCACTGGTGAGAGTTTGATTACTTCAACCTAGCAAGTCCTCGCGACAAACCAGAAGAAGTTATGGAGTGATATTACAACGTTTGAAAAATTGAAAGACACCATTGGGTAACGATGGTGGTGTGACTGGTGTCTTTCCGATCAGACTACTAAATGCCACATTTTAACTGAAACTGATAATGAATGTTACTGACTTCAATGTTGAACGTTTCACAAACTCCTTTGGACATAAGAAAATGATTTTTCTTGTCTTATATTCTTAAATTTGGCATGCTTGAATTGAAGCATTGCATCCTAATGTGAGGTTTTCTTAGAAATGCAAACATTTAGCGAAACATTGCATTTCGCTAGGTCTCTAGTGTGGGGTTATAGATGAGATGAACCATTAGCTACACAAGTGAACTCTAATGTACATCATAGACGATTGCACTTGTTGTATATGGTTTGACGGAATATTGAGATGATATATTTCGTATATAAACATTATATGCATGTGATAATGACACTTTATACATATTTTTAACTATGCGGTAAGTGTTTTTCGAAATTACATATGTAACATCGGCGAACCAAATTGTGAGTATTGGGGATGTGTGTCGATCGACACCAAATATGGTGTTGGTCGACACCAGCAACCTCTGGTTCGACGAGTTTGTTTTAATTATCGATTCGGGTCGGTTTGGTTTAAGAAAAACCTTATAACCGAGTTATTTAAAGGAAAACTTGACCTAAGTCGGGGAGGAAGTGCTATTTCGCCGTTTTAGAGAGAAAAAGAGAGGAGAAAAGTGTTCTTGAGAGTTTTAGAGAGTTTGTGAGATTTCTAGGCTTGCTTAGTGAGATCTGTCCTTGAGGAATGGAGATCTGGTGCTAAGAACGAAGGGGAAGCCTTCTAAGGTGTTGGATTTGTCAGTTTGGCTCAGAAACTTCTTGCAAAAGAGGTGAGTGCATGACCATGACTGATCTAAGCTTGAGATTTCCTTTGTCTTGCTTGTTTGGTGTTGTTGTGGTGTTTTTCTTGCTTTCTATGGTTTCTATAGGGTTCCTACGGATTTATATGGCTTTTCATCGAGTTTTGGACGGACTGGAGGTGATGAGAAGCGAGATTCGACTCTTGGCTTCGAGCAGATCGCGTCTGTGGAGTTAGTGTCGATCGACACCAGGTGGGTGTCGGTTGACACCATGGATCAGTATCGATCGACACTGTGGGGTAGTGTCGGTCGACACCAATAGCCAGTGTCAGTCGACACTTGGCTGGTGTCGGTCGACACCTCCCTTCCAGCGAGCCGAAGATACTTGTTTCGCTAATTTGTGTGTTTGTTTGTTGATTGTATGACATTGGAGTCTCAGTTGCTTGTGTGTATAGCCCAGTAGATGGGAGGATTACCTCACTAAGTGTTTATAAAATACTCATGCATCTCAATCTGTATTTGTGGTGTAGGTAAAAGGCAAAGTGTGATCGTCGAATCAAGGCAATGAAGAGGAAGATGTTCTAGTGGCTCGATTGGTTATTGTCTGGCTTTTGTTAGGTTGGTAGAGTTGAGTCCTTAAAATGTTGTTTAGGATTGCTGGTTCTTTGATTCATGTTGATTTTTGGATTATTGGTTTAATTGTTTGGGAATTATTACTGGTTATTGAATTATTGGTATCGTTTTATGTTATCCGCTGTTATGTGATTGTGGTTAGGTGGCTAGTAGGCATGAGACGGATCCGGATATCCAGAGTTTTTAGGCTATCCAGATCTGGATCCGTATCCGGCGGATATGTAGTTTTAGTCTCCATCTCCGGATCCGTCTACTCAGGATATCCGGGTTTCGGATATCCGTGTGAAAACTCGGTTATTCGTGGATATCCGGATCCGCTCGAAAGCACTTTCACTTACTCTATTTTAACTTGAACAGATTTAGCCGATGAGAATGTTTTTGATGATACCAAAAAAGATTGTGTTAATTTATGTATATTACGCATTCACATTTGTGTATGTATTACGCTTTCACATTTGTAAATATAAATATGGATATTTTATAACGACAATAGGATTATCAAAAAGAAAAAAAAAATTCCAACATTTATGATATTTTTCAATATTTATGAAATAAAAGAAAAAAACCACTTAATAATTTTCAACATTTACCGTTACCAAAAACTAATTTTCAACATTTATGTAATTTGAAAATTTTGTTAAATACTCTTACGTGCTTATGTGTTAAGTTATAGGACCCGTCGTCGCCCTTTCTCTCCCCGACGAAGACACATAAACACACAAAAGAAAAAAACAAATCCTAGCTTAGCACCGTCGCCACCGAATTCGAAATTCCGGTAACCCATCACCGGAAAAACCCACCGCACCTGGCTACCGATATTGGTTCTCTTCGGATCTAGCTGCTTCCTTTCTTCGTCCAGATCTCGTACTCTATTCTACCTCTTGATTCGCTGTGGAAGTTACGATGGAGGCGATCGATGAGTTGTCTCAGCTTTCGGATTCGATGAGACAAGCGGCGTCGCTACTCGCTGACGAAGATCCCGATGAGACTTCTTCTTCTAGACGGCCGGCTACTAATCTCAACGTCGTTGCCCTAGGGAATGTGGTGGGTTTCCTCTCGCTTTACCTGTTTCTTCGATGTGGTTGTATTTGGTGTTTGTGTGTTAGTTTTATGATGTGATCGAGTGTAGATTTTGGTTGCCATATCGTGGATCTTGTGGATCTCGATGAGGTTTGTATGATTGTTCCCGTAACCTAGGAGTTTGGTAGGATGTATTCTTCGCTCGTAACTTGATTTGTTGTGTTTCTCTCTATAAGGGATTGTTTGATTCTATGAGATTAAACCTGGGAGGTATTGCTTTAGGAGAGAAGGTTGATGTGTTTGGTATTTGAAACTATGAGAAATCTGCTTTAGAAAGTGTATGTGTTCTTCTTATTAGATCTTTGTTGTACTTGTCTGTTGGAAGACAGAAGAATAGATTGCTCTGTGCTTGTGATTGGAACTTGTAAGCCTTGGAAAAGAACATTTCTTATGCTTAGACTGAAGTTATTTCACTTTTCTTGGTGAATCAGGGAGCTGGAAAGTCTGCAGTTCTGAATAGCTTAATTGGACATCCAGTTCTGGTAAGTTGTGTATTGAGTGTGCGACAATTTGTGTGTGTCACTAGTGGCTGATACATTCTCTTAAAGTAATCACTTTCTGTTGTGCCTGTCTGCTACAATTACTATGGATAGCCGACGGGTGAGAATGGTGCTACGCGGGCTCCTATAATCATTGACTTGAGTAGGGAAGAATCACTGAGCAGCAAGGCAATAATCTTACAAATTGACAATAAAAATCAACAAGTTTCTGCAAGTAAGGCTCCCCATGTGCACATATGCAATTTAGCTATGATATGTTAAGCTATATCTGCGTGTAAGATGCAATGCATTAGATTAATGTTTGACTAAATATTCCGTTTGTTTTGAATGTGTTTGTTATAGGTGCCCTAAGACATTCTCTACAAGATAGGCTTAGCAAAGGCGCCTCAGGAAGGGGTCGTGATGAAATATACCTAAAACTTCGTACCAGCACAGGTAAGCCCTTTCTTACTTGCACAATCATAAATGTGAATCCTATTTATTGGAACATCCATATTATCAAAGCCTAAGTCGGGGAATGTCCCCTACATCAGTGAACAGATCAGCTTTAATAAGTTTTTACCACTGAGTCTAATGCACATTAGTGCTTCAGCTTCTTTTGGTTAGAATCTGATGCAAGGTGTAATTGAATGCACATTTGTTTTCTTACTGCTTTCTGCAATCATCATAACATATTTGTGCCCTTTTAACTGCAGCTCCACCCCTGAAATTGATTGATTTGCCTGGACTGGACCAGCGAATTGTAGACGATTCTATGGTAAGATTAGGAACTCCTTGATACCTTTGTCATCCCCCAGTCCATCTGTCAACTATGGAGATTTTCAACATTTTTTTATCCAGCATTCTGGCTGTAGGGCAACATCGATTCATTATCATCTTGTAATTTGTTTATTTCCTCTCTTTTCAAGATTGGTGAACATGCACAGCACAACGATGCCATATTACTGGTTGTTGTGCCTGCTAGCCAGGCATCCGAAATTTCGTCATCTCGAGCCCTGAAGACCGCAAAGGAGTATGATCCAGAGAGTGAGTATATAGACACTTTCATTATATAGACCCTTTATTATACTTCTCAACTGCTGTGGTGACCTTACTATATTTGGATTAAACCATTGGATCTGAGTTTTACGTATACTATAACAGTAAAAAGTGACATCACTCCCTATTTATAGGTACTAGGACAGTAGGAATTATCAGCAAAATTGATCAGGCAGCAGAGAACCCAAAATCCCTTGCAGCAGTTCAGGCTCTTCTTTCAAATCAAGGACCTCCAAAAACAACTGATATTCCATGGGTTGCACTTATTGGCCAATCTGTCTCAATTGCATCAGCACAGTCTGGAGGCAGTGAAAACTCTTTGGAAACTGCTTGGCGTGCTGAGAGTGAAAGTCTTAAATCTATTTTGACTGGTGCTCCACAAAGTAAACTTGGCAGAATTGCCCTCGTGGATACCCTTGCTAGCCAGATACGTAGCAGAATGAAGCTAAGGCTTCCAAATATCTTAACTGGGTATTTCCTTTCTCCATATGTTTACTTTTATATGTCATAATTGCAAATGAAAAATTGATTGTTTGTTTGCCTGCCTACTTCTAGGTACGGGTACTTTAGGGAAGACTTATAATTTGCTCCATGAAAGCCATTTTGTTTTGTTTCTTTCGAAGTCATTCTTTAGTCTTAGTTAGCTAGACTTTCCAGCTTCAATCATCATTAGCGCACTTTTAATGAGATATTTAAAAAGCTTTGTCCTTGTGTCTTTTCTTAAGCAGCATATATTGGGACCAGGTAAATGCTTAGTTTGGGAAAAGGAAAACATTAATATCTTTAACGGATTTAATAGATGAAAATCTACCTTAAAGTCAAGAAATTTACCTTTATGTTGAATTTGCAAGGGAAAGAAACAGTGTTTAACAAATCGAAATAAACCAAATGGCAAAATCTTCAAAGGAAGAGAAAGCTAAAAGAAAGTTGCACAAGAGGAAATTGTAATCTGAAAATGGATAGGTGCCAGTTTTATCCTCCATCATTACCAAGTTCTGAGAATACGAACTCTTGCTTGCCTGGTCTTTGGTCAATGCTCATCCTCTGTTTAGCTGATATGTTTCCTTTCTCTCCCAAAATGTGATGGCTGTCTTTTGTTTAGTTTTCTGGATGATTATTCAGGGAAATGATTGTGGTTCTTATGAAAATCCTGAACTAATTCCTTTCTTTCATGCACAGACTCCAGGGTAAGTCTCAAATAGTGCAGGACGAATTAGCAAGGCTTGGTGAACAACTGGTTAGCAGTGCTGAAGGCACAAGGGCAATAGCTTTGGAGCTTTGTCGAGAGTTTGAAGACAAATTTCTTCTTCACTTGGCTGGTGGTGAAGTGAGTATTTTCCATCATACTTTCCTTTTCATTTTCTAGTTGTAATGGAACGTGTGGTGTTGTTTTAATGTAGAAGGTTAAGAAGTTTATGAAGATTATCTTATATCATTTTGGATGTATGTTATATGTTTCACTGGAAAAGTTTTTGAATTGCATGCCTTGTCGTTGTGCCTTTCATGTGGACTTCAATGAATTTTGTTCTCTAACAAAAGTTTGTTTCAGGGAAGTGGTTGGAAAGTTGTTGCAAGTTTTGAAGGCAATTTCCCCAACCGTATCAAGCAGCTTCCATTGGATAGACATTTTGACTTGAACAATGTCAAAAGGGTGGGTTTTTAAATATTCTTGACCCCAATTTTATGAACAAGTAAAAGTTTTAGACTGGATTTTGACAGATTGATTTGCCAAATGTTTCAGATCGTGTTAGAGGCAGATGGTTACCAACCGTATCTTATATCTCCAGAAAAAGGGTTGAGATCGTTAATAAAGACTGTTCTTGAGTTGGCTAAAGACCCAGCACGACTATGTGTTGATGAGGTGTGTCCATGTTAGTGTTTACAGCTTTTCTGTTGTTGGCTCCCTCTTATTTGAGCTGCTTAGGATTAGAATTCAGAAATTTAGTATATAGTGAAACATTGGCTATGGCTTGTCACACATTGTCTGTTCAACACATGTCACGATGATATTTGAATTCTCCTGATCTAGTCTTATTAAAGTCCTACTCAACCTTATTATCAATATTGTCACGGTTCAATTTTATTCTGAAGTTATTCCAACCTGGTGCCTTACTGTCTCATTTATTACTGAGCTTATATGGTCTGAACTTTTTATTAGGTTCACCGAGTGCTTGTTGACATAGTTTCAGCTTCCGCGAATGCCACACCTGGTCTTGGGAGATATCCTCCTTTTAAGAGAGAGGTAATAATGTTTTTCACTGCTCATTCAGTAGCATTTTTCATTTTCGTAATAGCTGTTCCTTTTCTTAATTTACCGTTAACCAGGTTGTAGCTATAGCAAGTGCCGCACTTGATGGATTCAAGAGTGAAGCTAAGAAGATGGTAGTTGCACTAGTTGATATGGAGCGTGCGTTTGTACCTCCTCAGCACTTCATCCGCCTCGTACAAAGAAGGTAACATCATCTGCCCTCTTTGCCTTCTGGGCTGTCATGTCGAGTGGCGTTATCATACTCAAAATTATAGATCATTGTCTTAATTTCCCTGTCTTTTAATTGTATAACAGTTTTAAACATATTTCGATCTACTTTTGTGAGTGTCCAGCTAATTTTTTATGTTTGCCTCTGAAATGAACATTTATGTTTTAAAATGCTTTCATTAGAGTCACAAATTTGACCCTTTTAAATAGTTCCGTAACTGCAGCATTTGTCGCACAGGTCATGCTCATGAAATATACAATATACATGTTACAAGTTCTTTTGTGATGCATATCTCACTATTCGTTTCGCTTTTTTGCTGTACGGTGTACTGTCTTTATCAGAATGGAAAGGCAACGTCGTGAGGATGAGCTAAAAGGTCGTTCCTCTAAAAAGGGACAAGATGCAGAGCAGTCACTCTTAAACAGGGTATGCTTTTATCTTAGATTCAATCTGGATTTGCGAGCAAAACTGGATAGTGCTTTCTACGTTTTATTTATGAAAAGTACATAATGTAACAATTCTTGTTTCTGCTCGTAATTCAGGCAACTAGTCCTCAGCCTGATGGCCCATCAACTGGTGGTAGCTTAAAATCATTAAGAGACAAATTAATGCCGCAAGACAAAGATAAAGATAAAGATAAAGAGACTCCGGAGGTGTCTGGTCTGAAGACTGCTGGACCTGAGGGGGAGATAACAGCAGGTTCTTTTTGCTACTATCCATTTTCCTTGAATTGCATGCTTTTACTGTTTTTTAGGATTATCTGATATTCTGACAGTTCAATTGCGTGATTTCCTCTTCTTTTCTATTTCCTTTCTGTCATTTAAGCATTGAACTGGTGTAGGATCAGCTTTTCATTATATTATTTGTTGATATCAAACCATCGACGAAGCTTTTCTTGTCCAATTTTGTGATCTCCTTTTCTTGTCTGCCACTTAAGCCTTTACTATGGTGTAGGATGTGTTTTCGTGGTGTTAGTTTGTTATAAAAACCAACTTTCAAGGTCTTCAACATTAAATTATACTCTGTGGTGCAGGGTACTTAATGAAGAAAAGTGCAAAGACAAATGGATGGGGTAGGCGATGGTTTGTTCTGAATGAAAAAACTGGAAAGGTTAGTGTTTATCACAAATATTCTTCAGGAGTACATCCATATATTAAAAGAGAAAGCTGTGTGCACTTATATTGTAACTGTAATGCTAGCACTATACTTCCCCTTACAATTTTGTTTTCTTTTTCAAGATATTTTTATAGTTGTTATTGATGTGATCTGCCATTGCATTTACCTTTCTCCAGCTTGGTTATACGAAAAAGCAAGAAGAACGAAACTTCCGCGGCACTGTAACTTTGGAGGTATCATTCTCTTGAAGTACTTACTTTTTTGTTGATCGAAGTCGAAGATGTAACTGCAATTAAGAGAATGTTGATAGGCTTTCATATTTATGTTGCTCTTCCACCTGGTCCTTTGAGCAGACTGATGATTACTTGCAATTGTGAAGAATACACCGCAAAACAATTTATTACCATTTACTGCTGATGAGAAAATCTGGATGCTCCATGTTCCATAAATATTATTTAGCCTTTTGCAGTTTTATTTAGGTACAAGATTCAGCTTTTGTCTCATAGAACTCTGTTAATCTGCTCAGGAATGCAGTATCGAAGAAATTTCTGATGATGAAGGAGAAAAATCAAAGAGCTCCAAAGATAAGAAATCAAATGGACCTGATTCAAAAGGACCAGGCCTTGTATTTAAGATAACCTGCCGGGTTCCATATAAGACTGTACTTAAAGGTATGTCGAGCGATAATAAAAAATTAACGGCTTGACCCTCTTTATATGAGCAAATCCTCAAAAGCCCTTATATGTTGCAGCTCACAATGCGCTGATTCTCAAGGCTGAGAGCATGGTTGATAAGAATGAATGGATTAATAAGCTGCAAAAGGTTATCCAGGCCCGAGGAGGCCAAGTGGCTGGCGCTTCCATGAGACAAAGTCTTTCAGAAGGTTCACTTGTAAGTCACACGAGGAAACTATATGCTTATCCCATGATTTTCCCCCATTCTTTTAAAAATTGAATTTTCGCAAAATATGTGTTAGCTGATCTTAATCTAGTACCATTAGCTTGATGATAAAGTGTTTGTTATAAAAACTGATATCTTTGTGTCGTACTTGATGGGTTAAGATTTTGTTATAATACCGAAACGTTGAAGATAGCTTTGTTTAGGCATGCAAGACAGTGTGTTTCCTGGAGTGTTGATCAATTTGTTTTCTTTTGTTGTCTGATTTTCTTTCCCTTTTCAGGATAAGATGGTTAGGAAACCGGTTGACCCGGAAGAGGAATTGCGGTGGATGTCCCAAGAAGTACGGGGTTACGTTGAAGCTGTTCTCAACAGTCTAGCTGCCAATGTTCCAAAGGTATGAAACTATTCAGTTTTTCTTGTGAATCTTTAATTTCCCATGTCCATCTCGTCCTTTAATACTTGATCATATTAATAAAACCGTGGCTACATACAACAGGCTGTTGTTCTTTGTCAAGTAGAGAAATCAAAGGAAGACATGCTGAATCAGCTTTACAGTTCTATCAGGTTTCTTCATATCCTTTCCAAATGAATGTATTACTGTATACTCCTGTGGTGTGGTGCTTATTTGTCCCTCCTTTCCTTTAAATTGATCTGCAGCGCAATTGGTAATGAGAGGATTGAATCATTGATTCAAGAGGATCAGAATGTTAAAAGACGAAGAGACCGTTACCAGAAGCAGTCCTCTCTTCTTTCAAAGCTCACAAGACAGCTTAGCATTCACGATAACAGAGCAGCTGCTGCTTCAAGCTGGTCTGACAATAGTGGCACGGGTATATACACACACTCATCTACCTTTTCAATATTGTGCTAGTATGTAACGGAAAATGCATGGAATTGATTCGTCTTTATTTGTTCTTTTTTTTTGCAGAAAGCAGCCCGAGAACCAATGGCGGGGCTTCAGGAGAGGACTGGATGAATGCGTTTAACGCAGCGGCTAGTGGACCTGACTCATTGAAGAGATATGGATCTGGCGGCCATAGCCGTCGTTACAGTGATCCAGCACAGAACGGTGAGGATTCTTCTGGATCTGGTGGCAGCTCCCGTCGCACCACGCCAAACAGGCTCCCACCAGCACCGCCACAGTCTGGATCATCTTACAGGTATTAGAAACCTGCTTGATTTTCCAGGATTGTTATTGAAGGAACCATAAAACACAGTTCATTCTTTTTTTGCCCTTGTGGATTGGTCCCCGTTTCGGGGACTATTTTTCTTATTTCCTTCACTAGTTAAAGCAAAAAAATAACAGAATGATAATATTATGATGATGTACTTGCGTGTGTTTGTAGATAGATATTTGTTAGAGACACATATATGAGTTTGGTCTTCATATTGGTCATATGTTTTTTTTTTTATTAAAGATGTTACTTTTGTTTAGTAGCATCTAAAATCTTGGGAAAATGAAAGTGAAAAATATTTCCATTTAGACCCAGCTTATGGAAATGCCTAAACGAGTAAACTATTTTCATATTCAAAACGAAATCGACGACCATTATCAAGTTTATCATTCCACTGTGGAAGAGGATTAAATCGTATTCTTCTGTAAGAAATAAAACTCTTTGCAAAAAAAAAAAACAAACAAATGCTTCAATACAATGGTCAATTGGTCATCGAGAAAATGTGAATAATATGATTACCCTAGCGTAGTCCGTTTGTCAAAAGTTAAAACCCTAAATATCAGATATTGATGCTCTGAAATCATATCCCACACAGTGAAGTGGTTCCACACCTAAAACGTTGGGTCTCGGAACACTTATCTGTGCTTGGCGTTTGGCAAGTGTTGGTCATAAGAGTACTGATAGTCGTGGTTCATCCTCCTGATCGGAATTCCTTATTTCTTTCATCTTATTCCGATTAAGTGGGAGTCAAGATTAGAGAGATGAGTATTCAAATCGTCACAGGATAAATCCTTGAGACATGATATGTGTTAGTTGTGTGGATTATCTTGCGGCTCAGGCCAGATATATGGAGATTGTTCTCAGGGCCGTAACAGATGAAATCAACAGAGTTGCAACAGAGAACAAGAGAGCTCTGTGACTTTCTTCTTAATCCCAGGAAATACCCGCTTGAACAATCCCTTCTTCCTCTTCAAATCATAATCATCGAAGGACTTGTTTGGTGTTTTCTCTCAAGGAACCATATTGGCATTCAAAAAAGAAAAAAAAGAAAAAAAACGTGTAAATTAATCAACCACAATTTTTTTTAATACTTCGAATTTGGGAGTTTTTTTTGCAGTACCATATATACTTTTAGTAAAAGTCTTATACTAATCAATGGTACAATTTTTCACTCATATTTGCTCACTTGACTGCTACAATAGTACAATTTATAGAAGTAGCAATGGTCACAATATATAATTGTTACTATCTCCTCTGTTCTTAGCTTTTTAATGTTGCAGCTACGATGAGTTTGTTCTTCTGTGTGGGTTTCTCTTCTCAGGGCATTTCTTTTGTTTTTACTTATGCAAAGAAGGAAAAATTCTGCCTCTATATGAACTTCTCAAGTGACCATTATGGTAACTGCATTTTTTTTAGCATTCTGTCACCAAGTGATTCTTGCAATGTCTGGCACTGCTTCAGTGCTTCTATATAATAATCATGTTATCTTGTCTCTGTGTAAAAACTTATGGATGCTGGATGGTGTTGTTGCCTTTGGTTTTTTTTTGGTTTTTTCAGAGATTGTCAGTAGGTATTGATTTGAACAACACATCGCCTACTTACTTCTTTATACAGATCTGTTTGGCCGAGAAGCGATTTCCAGGAGGTGATTATATTGTTGATCATACTACTTTTCTTTCTTTAGTTTTCCGTGGAAGAAGGTGCGTTTCCATCTTTTGTATTTTGCAATTTTATTGTCTCCGTATTATTCATGTCTCTCCTCAAAGATCTGTGAGTTAGGATTTCATAAAAATAGTATCATGATTTTGTAAATTTTCAAAACCTATCTAAAGTTGATAATTAACTTACTTTTTTAGCAGGAGACTTATGGCTGTGACACTTTTGTCGTTTGGAATTCAGAAACTTTGGGACGTCCTTGTCCGAGAATCTGATCAATTTGAGAGAGTTGATGAGCAACTCAACGAACTCAAAAGTAATCTGAACTTGCTTAGGTCGTTCTTGAAAGATGCATGTGCTAGGAAACTTGCAAGCGAGACGGTGAGAAATTTTGTGGAAGAAATCAAAGAAATTGTTTGTGACACAGAGGATATAATCGAAACATTTCTTTTAAAAGAAGAGCTTAGTAAAACAAGTGGCATCAAGAAGCGTATGATAAGACTTTCTTGCATCCTAGTAGATCGCACGAAAATTGCTTCAGATATGGGAGGTATAAGTGAGAGGATCTCCAAGGTGATCCGTGATATGCAGAGTTTTGGAATGCAACAGATGATTGTTGATGGCGGCGAGTATTCACTACATCCTCTACAAGAAAGACGAAGGGAGATGCGAAAAACGTTTCCTAACGACAAAGAAAGCGATTTTGTTGGACTAGAAGAAAACATGAAGAAATTGATTGGCTATCTGATAGAGACTGAGTTACAGTCCTCAATCACCTATCACACCGTAACAAAGCACGCAGGCTCCCTTCTCACGCAGGAGAAGCTTCAACAATACACAACCTTCAACATGCCTCACCAACGAACGCCACAACACCTATTTATACTAAAGGTTCTAACATAGTTTGTTATGGAAACGTAAATGACTTCTTCTTCTCTCCAGCTTCATTCTCACGTGCACTCTCGTTTGCACATGTTCTCTTTTACCTCTCATATACACTCTTATGAGCTTATCAATACTCCCCCCTTTGAAATGCCGCTTGCCCTCAAGCGTTAGAAAAACAAAACCGCTGGAGTATATGGACAATCACCAACGACCACTGAATTAAGGGCAGCTGACGCAGAAATGGACATGTCTTACTCTCCAAAGGCCTGAAGTGACAATGAGCAGGGTAATTTGCAGCCCTTAGGAGTCTTCCTCTGTATCCGCTGAAAAAGTCACAATGGCTGCTGTTTCTTTCTGTTTCCATCGGTGCCAAACAACACAGAGTGAGTTTCCAATGTCATATGCTGAAATGATCAGAAATCGCGCAAGGTCTCCATGAAAATGACGCCTCCTGAGAACGTACTGTACCCTCCTGATCCAACATCCTTTGGAAAATCCATTTCAAGGCCGGAGAGAGTAGCTGATTTCTGCATAATGTGTTGAACTATTTGTAATGGAGTCTGGGCGTGTAACAGCAGCATATCTCGCCATTGTAAAGCCAGTTGGAACTCTGCGACTTCAGAGACTTCCATCTTTTGCCTCATGTGTTTGTATTTGAAGTGCCAAGCTTTGAGGAATCTCTGTTTTGTAACAAGACTAAACATGTTGGCCAGTTGTAGGAGCTCCACCATTCTTGTCAATTGATTTGGAACCGTTAGTCTTGACTTAGCAGTAATGACCTTCCTGCAACATGGAGCTTTAAACAGAACTTCCGTGAGCTGAATATTTAAGAGATACTCTGTCCATGTTAGTAAACTGAACCAACAATGTGGTGGAAGTTGTCTCAGGTCTGTGACACCATGCAGCAGCCTCAATGAACCAACCAAAGTCCTCGTGAATATAAATTTCAGTGAGTTGGAACACTTCAGATTCAGGTCATACGCTCGTAGACAAAGTGAATATGCAGAGAGATTATGATCCCGAAACACTCGACCTTGTGTAGAAACACGGATCAGCTTTTGATTCTGAGACATCTCCATATCGCTGCCATCGTCAACCAACTTGATGTTCAGATCATCATTCCTATGGTGCAAGTGTCCTTCTAATCGTAATACATCATCATGAAGTAATTCCACCACAAACATAAACGTTTCCTCTGTCTCTTTGCTTTGATCTGCGATGGTTTTGAACTTAAACATCCAGGTTTTGGGAGACAACCTCAGCTTCCTCTGTTAATTTAATCTTTTGCTTCTCACACACAATCTGTCGAACACATGGTGTGTATTTTGCTTGCCATTGACACAGTCAACACCATAGAGGGACTGTAAACTAGTTTTACTCATACTAGCAGATGGCAAATCCCCAAGAACACCTAGATATTCATTCTGAATCCTAAGGCTAGGTTCCAATGTATAGATTGATACCTGAAGATGAGAAAGTGCTACAAGATGAGATACTTGTGGGATCGATTCCTGACTTTCTCTATCTTGGGTTGGTATCAGCTCCTTATAGACGTTCGCGAGCACATTTGCTTGTTCAACTAACACAGAATTGGCTTCCCTTACAGTTAAATCATTGTCTCGCAAGTTCTTAGCCTCAAAAACGATTACATGTGACTTTGGCAATGTTACGTCTGCGTTTTGGTTGCGGTTGACATTTAACACGTCTTGAAATTGCGATTCGTCATGTGGTTGCGATTCACGACTGGATTCTGTTTCTGAACCAATTGGTTCAAATAGCAAATCCAACTCCTTCTCCGATCCTTTCGCCTTACATGAAATTGCAGAAACGTGATTCGATTTGTTCAACTCCTCCGAGACATCGATCTCCTCTTTCGAGATTGCAACGACCATCGAGGAGATCAACGTTCGCCGACGCTTTGCCGCATCTCTCTCAGCAATCAATTGACTTAACTCGGGATCGTTGAAATCGCCAAATCGCCATAACAACAAATTCCTCAATTGCTCCCATGATTGAAAGATGATAGATTTGATGAGAGTAAGAACACAAAGATGTTTAGAAAGAATTAATATTAGACTCTCCTCGTTATAATATTACGACATATGTTCTCTTATATATAAAAGAGATTTCCTAAATTAAAATAATGTAAATGTAAATAATATATTTAGATAAATATAAATATTTCTAAACTAATATATTTTAGATTTTTCACAATTTTCATAATTTATATATTTTTGGGTTTGTCATCTTGACCGTCAATCTCTGGTTTTCCATATTTCAATATCCCAACAAACTCATGCGTGGTAACCTGGGTGAAATTGGACAAGTCTTCAAAATAACAGCTTTATACCCTGCCGTTGGGTCATCATCGACATTTATACCCGGTCATAGGATTCAATGCGGCTACAATACCCAACCGTTAGGTCATCGACGTTTATACCCAATCGTAGAATCATCAACAGCATTTATACTTGGCCGTAGAGTCATCGTGGCATTTATACTCAGCCATAAAGTCATTATCTATCGATTTAAAATCACAAGTTTTAATCGTTTTTCGAACTTTTTGTTCATGATGAAACTTGTGTAGTCATAGTCGAATTCGAATTCATCACCGTCGGATCACCATCATATCCGTCAAAGTCATCGTCGTGGCTTCATCTTCTTCGTAGTAAAACAAAGAAACCACATGACAATAGATCGAGTAGGACAAACACGTGCTATTATACCCAAATGTCTTATACAAGAGACAAAACATCATTTTTTTTTTTATTTACTTGGCCAACAGGCCCAACATCACCGTACGCATAGAGATAACAAACGTCGGTCTTCTTTTTTCCTTTTTTTTTTCCTTTTTTTTTTTTTTTTTTTTTGGAAAATCCAAAGACACAACCAACCTGCTCGGTTTCTTAACACGAGAAAGAAGAATAAAATAAAAAAGAGTGAAGCTTGTATAGGAAGCAAGCAACAATAGGTCAAAGAAATTAGAGATTTTTTTTTAAGAGATAGAACATTATAAAAGCAGAAGCAAACAAAACCATAACCCATAAGAATAGAGATCCACAGGATTAATCTGACTCTGATACCATAATAGATTTGATGAGAGTAAAAATACAAAGGTGTTTAAAAAAAATTAGTATTAGACTCTAATGATTATAATGTTACAACTTATGTTCTCTTATATATACAAGAGATTTCCTAAACTAAGATAATGTAAATGTAAATAATATATTTAAATAAATGTAAATATTCCTAAACTATACATTCTAAATTCTTCTCAATCTTCATAATTTACATATTCTTGGGTTTGTCATCTCCACCGTGGTCGATCTCCAGTTTTCCATATCTCAATAAAAGAGAAACGTCTTCTGTCGTCTATAGAGCCAAGACGCAGCTTCGTCTTCCATGAAACTTTGAGGGAAATTGAGTTTCTCTGAATCATTGTAACCTTCTCGCACAAAATACTCATCCATCCATGACAGCCATGGACGCAAACCTTCACCGGTAAAGATCGGAATCGTAACGAGATCCCTAGCGTTAGATTCAATCCGAGCACACAAACGCACCATTTGATAGAGATTGAGTTACAGTCCTCAATCACCTATCACACCGTAACAAAGCACGCAGGCTCCCTTCTCACGCAGGAGAAGCTTCAACAACACACAACCTTCAACATGCCTCACCAACGAACGCCACAGCACCTATTTATACTAAAGGTTCTAACATAGTTTGTTATGGAAACGTAAATGACTTCTTCTTCTCTCCAGCTTCATTCTCACGTGCACTCTCGTTTGCACATGTTCTCTTTTACCTCTCATATACACTCTTATGAGCTTATCACTATCTGGTGGAAGAAGTTAACATTCAAGTAGTTTCTGTAACTGGGATGGGCGGTATTGGCAAAACTACCCTGGCACGACAAGTTTTTAATCATGAGATGGTGAAAACTCATTTCAAAGGAGTTGCGTGGGTCTGTATTTCACAACATTTTACAAGAAGATATGTGTGGCAGATGATCTTGCAGAAACTTAGTCCAAAACATGATGAGCAAATATACTCAAATATGACTGAAGACGAGCTTCAGGAAAAACTTTTTGGACTGTTGGAAACCAGTAATTCTTTGATTGTCTTGGATGACATGTGGAAAGAAGAAGATTTGGACAGAATAAAGCCTGTGTTTCCATCAAAGAAAGGTGACATCTTATTCTTAAACTTACACTACCCTTTGATTAAGAAATATATTGAACATGACAAGGAATACACATGTGATATATGTATATATTTTGTTAAAATACATTGCAGGATTGAAGGTAATACTAACTTCTCGCAACGAGAGTGGCTTTACATGCAGATCCAACATGTGTCCCTTTTAAACCAGAATGCCTAAACCCTGGAGAAAGCTGGACACTTTTCCGAAGGATGGCATTTCCTAGAAAAGATACAGCTGGTAAGCTTTCAAGGATTTTTTTTCTAAAATTATAGAAACTTCTTTTACGTTTAGTTGCATCATATCTTCATTTCAAAGCCCAAGTACTACATTGTGATGATGTGCAGAATTTATAGTTGATGTGGAAATGGAAGAGATGGGCAAGAAAATGATCAAACATTGTGGAGGACTACCATTGGCCATTAAGGTGTTAGGAGGGTTGTTAGCTGCCCAACACACATTAAGTGAGTGGAAAAGGGTATATGATAATATTGGATCTTTCATCGTAGGAGGGACAAGCTTCAATGATAGAAATATCAGTTCAGTATATCATATTTTGTATATGAGTTTTGAAGAGCTGCCTCTTTATTTGAAGCAATGCTTCCTCTAGCTTGCCCATTTCCCAGAGGATTTTACAATATCTGTTGGGAAATTGTCCTATTTATGGGCTGCAGAAGAAATACCAAGGCCGAGGTATTTTGATAGAGCAACCACTCGAGAGGTCGCAGATGGATATATAGAAGAATTGATGATGAGAAACATGGTGATTTCTGAACGAGACAGTGATACTTCAAGATTTGAAACATGTCACTTACATGACATGATGAGAGAATTTTGTCTACTTAAAGCTGAAGAAGAGAATTTCATACAGATTGTTCGTGGGAGATCAGTTGCAAACTCTAAAGCTCCTTGTAAATCTCGCAGACTAGCCACTAATAAGTATCATCTAGAGGAGGTGATGATGAATCCAAAACTTAGATCTCTCTTGATTGTCAAGGATGATTGGTGGCATGTTTTGGTTAGTTCAGGTTTGTTATCTGGCAGACTACAGTTGTTGAGGGTTTTAGATCTCTCTGGTGTTAGTTTTAAAGGAGGAAAGTTACCTTCTAGCATTGGAAAGCTCATCCACTTGAGATATTTAAGTTTATATCTCGCGAAAGTATCTTATCTACCATCATCCATGCGAAATCTGAAGCAACTTCTCTATCGAAACCTATTTGTAGACATGGAGTATTCTTCAACCTACATGCACAATGTCATGAAAGAGATGCGAGAATTGACATACCTCGCTCTTCCGCGGAGAATACATAATGAGGTAAAGATGGAATTGGGTAATCTAGTCAACCTGGAGACGTTGGACAGTTTCTCAACAAAGAGAAGCAGTTTGAGTGATCTTCACGGCATGACAAGGCTTGGGGCTCTCTGTATCTTATTCATGGCGGGTGTACTGTGGAAGCTTTATCTTCAGCCCTAAGTGAATTGAGACACTTGGAGAATCTGACTATATATAATAACCAAAAAAATGATGAAGCAGGATTAGTTTTGGATTGCGTTCATCTCAAAAGTCTGACGTTGAGGACATATATGCCAAAGTTACCTGATGAACAACACTTGCCTTCTCGCCTTACAACCGTATCTCTAAGTTATTGTCGTTTGGAAGAGGATCCTATGCCGATTCTAGAGAAGTTGCTTCATTTGAAAGAGGTCAGTTTCTCGAATAAATCTTCATCTGAAAGAGGTCAGTCTGCTCAGGCGGTGGGTTTCCCCAGTTGCATACGCTTGACTTCTATGGATTAGAGGAATGGGAAGAGTGGATAGTAGAAGAAGGCTCCATGCCCCTTCTCCATATTTTGTCTATCAGTCAGTTTAAAAGATTAAAGCAGCTTCCTAATGGGCTGCAATTCATCTATTCTTTAAAGGATCTGAAAATCCAGACAGATCATTTGGAATTCAAGGAGAAATTGTCTAGAGGAGGAGAGGATTACTACAAAGTCCAACACATTTCTCTTGTTCAACTTTACTAAGACTGATCTCCAAGAAAGCTAGTATGTTGTATGCGGTTCAATTCATGGGTATGCTTGTCAATATGTTTGTCGAAAGAGAGAGCGAGGGAGAGAGGGAGAGAGAGAGAGAGACGGTTTTCACCAACTCTGGTACGACAAATTCATATCTATACCTTTGCTGATTCAGTGAATCAAATATTTTTGACAAAATATATAAAGCAACACAACTTGGAATCTAATAAAAACAAAGGTTTCCCTTTTTACAGGTCGGGAGCACTCAGAGCCGGACTTGACCCCATTGAAATGAAACATTGCAATGGGGCCCCCCCATTTTTTGGAAATTTTTTTGATACAATGAGGCCCCCAAATACTCAAAAAATGTTACTTTTCAGAAATTTTAAGAGGTTGTTACAGTTTTTTTAGGACATTTGTATCTATATTTTTAAAATTAGATGTTTTGTTTAACTGATTTTTCTTTTTAGTCTATAGTTTTTATACTAGGAAAATTATGACTATATTTTTTTAAAATTTGTATGGGGCCCCTAAATGCTTTGGTCGGGCACTGGGAGCACTTACTGCTGATATTTACGAGGGTGTTGGTTTACATATTTGTTGATCATGTTTTTCATAAATACTGTATTTTTTTTTTCAAAAATCTATATTGCTACATATATATATCCATAACGGATTAGAGATTGATGAGCCTGAGCTTATTCCTATGGACTTGGAGATGAGCTCAATTATTGAACTCTGTTTAGTTTAGAAGGTAATGGCGATTTTGGTTACTAAAAGCTATGTGTTTCAATTATTCTCTAGATTATAATCGTGTCTAACCTAATCAAAGCTACCGACAGAAAATGTGCCATCAACAATTATAATCAACGGTAGAAAGTTTATGGAAACATTGCCGTACACAAATATCCGATAATGAAATTAGAATCCAATAACCTATGTAAACACATCTTATTACCTATGTAAACATGTTCTGCCTCATTGGCTTTAAGCCAATCTTGTATATTGTTGCCAAAAAAAAAGAAAAAAAAAATTAGAATCCAATAATAGTTAAACTGTTTTTTTTTTTTTTTTTTTTTTGTGTGGAACAAATTAATGTAATCAGAGAAGTGATAATATGGCTTCAATTATGCTTATAAGAATTAAATTATGGCCATTCATTTTCACAAAAGCTGGTCGTCGGATAAGAGTCAACTATTCTCTACTCAATCTATTAGCTAAAAGCCTAAAAACACAAAGAACTCACACTTTCTCTTCTTCTAAAATATTGATTGGATCAAAAAGCGATTTCGAGAAAGGTGAGTCATGTTGATTTTATTACTTTTTTTCTTTAGTTTTATGTCTAAGCTAGTTCTCGGATCTTTTCATTCTTTTGTGTGCATGTATTTTTTTTATAGTGTTTTCACAAAAAAGTAAAAATTTATAGTGATATAATGTAATATAATTGTCTCTATAGAATGATCTATGGATTGAAACATTCCACCCTACTTATATATACCTCTTTCGAGAAAAGGTATATAATTGTAAACTTAGGGAACCTAATCTAGTGAGTGTTGATTACTACTTTCATTTCTTTGGTTAAGCAGGAGACTCATGGCTGAGACACTTTTGTCATTTGGAGTCGAGAAGCTTTGGAACCTCTTTGTCCGAGAATCTGAGCGATTTCAGGGAGTTAAAGAGCAATTTGATGAATTAAAAAGAGATCTGGATATGTTAAGGTGCTTTTTAGAAGATGCAGATGCCAAGAAACATACAAGTGCAATGGTGAGAAACACTGTAAAAGAGATCAATGAGATTGTCTATGACGCAGAAGATATAATCGAAACTTTTCTTTTAAAAGAACAAGTTGGAAAAACAAGTGGCAACAAGAACCCTGTGAGAAGGTTTTTCAAACACAGGGGGCTTGCTTTCGATATGAAAGCCATAAGTAAGAGGATCTCTAATGTGATTCGCGATATGAATAATCTTGGTGTCATTGCCAATGAAAGGGATACACAATCTCTAATAGAAAGACAAAGGGAAATGCGACAAACATTTTCTAGCGATAATGAAGATCATCTTGTGAGCGTGGAGAAAAATGTTGAGCAACTGGTTGGCTATTTGGTGGAGGAAGATAGAAGTCAAGTGGTTTCGATAATCAGGATGGGTGGTATTGGTAAAACTACTCTTGCTCGACAAGTTTTTAATCATGAGATGGTAAAAAAACATTTCGATGGAGTTGCGTGGGTGTGTATCTCACAACAGTTTACAAGGAAAGACGTTTGGCAAACGATCTTGCAGCAGCTTAGTTCAAATCAAGATGACCAAAGGGACTCAAATATGAGTGAAGTCATGAAGCTTCAAGACAAACTCTTTCGAGTGTTGGAAAGCAACAATTCATTAATTGTTCTCGATGACATGTGGAAAGAAGAAGATTGGGACAGAATAAAGCCTGCGCTTCCATCAAAAAAAGGTGACATCTTCTGGTTCATATTTTTCTAAATATATTAGGCTTTGACTAAGAAAAATATGGAAGCTGAAAAGGCATACCTGCGTGATATATTGTGTTCTGCTTAAAATTTAACATATATATTGCAGGATGGAAGGTATTACTTACTTCTCGCAACGAGAACGTAGCATTACGTGCAGATCCTACATGTGTCATTTTAAAACCAAAATGTCTAACCCCAGAAGAAAGTTGGACACTTTTCCGAGGGCTAGCATTTTCTTGGAAAGACCCAAGTCACCCAACAAGTAAGTTCCCAAAAAAATATAAAAATACATTTTATGCATCTATCATTCTTTAAAGCCAAATTCATGATGATGTTGTGCAAAAATTGAAGTTGATGTAGAATTCGAAGAGATGGGTAGGCAAATGGTAAAACATTGTGGAGGACTACCATTGGCTGTTAAGGTGTTAGGAGGGTTGTTAGCTTCCCAACACACATTAAATGAGTGGGAAAGGATATATGAGAATATTAAGTCTCACATCACCGGAGAGACTAGCTTCAACGACAAAAATATCAGTTCGGTTTATCATATATTGTCTTTGAGCTTTGAAGAGCTGCCTGTTTATTTGAAGCAATGCTTCCTATACCTTGCCCATTTCCCAGAAGATTACGCAATAAGTGTGAAAAAGTTGTCCTACTACTGGGCAGCAGAAGGAATAACAAGGCCATGGTATTACGATGGAGCAAGTGTTCGAAATGTTGTATATGGATACATAGAAGAATTGGTGAAGAGAAACATGGTGATTTCTGTAAGGGATGAGTTGACGTCAAGATTTGAAACATGTCACTTACATGACATGATGAGAGAAGTTTGTCTATATAAAGCTGAAGAAGAAAATTTCGTGCATATTGTTGATACTACAAACTCTCAGTCCCATTGTAAGTCTCGCAGAATCGCAGTACACAGGCTTCATGAAAGATATGAAATATATAATCCAAAATGGGAGATGATGAATCCAAAACTAAGATCTCTCTTGTTTATCCGTCATGAGGGATCAAGTTTATGGTTTACAAGGCTATTGTTGATGAGGGTTTTAGATCTCTCTTATGTAGAGTTTGAAGGAGGGAAGTTACCTTCTAGCATTGGGAATCTTATCCACTTGAGATATTTGAATTTATCTTGGGCAAATGTATCTCATCTACCTTCTTCTATGCGGAACCTGAGGAAGATGGTCTATTTAAACCTACTTGTCAGTTATGGTGGATATCCAGTCTACATGCCCAATTTCATGAAAGAGATGCAAGAATTGATATACCTCTATCTTCCAAACAAGATGGATGATAAGACAAAGATAGAATTGGTTAATTTAATCAACCTAGAGACATTGGAGAATATCTCAACAAAGCATAGCAGTGTGAAGGATCTTCAACAAATGACAAAGCTAAGGAGACTCTCTATCGATATCAAAGGCAAAGGGTTTGCTATGGAAACTCTCTCTTCATCTATAAGAGAAATGAAACACTTGGAAGATCTTACAATATATGGGGGTTTCAAGAATGATGATGACAAAGAAAGATTTGTTTTGGATTGCGTTCATCTCAAACAGCTGAATTTGACTATATATATGCCAAAGATACCTGATGAACAACACTTCCCTTCTCACCTTACAACCATACATCTAAGAAATTGTCGTTTGGACAAGGATCCGATGCCAATTCTAGAGAATTTGGTTCAGTTGAAAGAGGTTTGTTT
Source organism: Camelina sativa (assembly GCF_030686135.1). Lineage (NCBI taxonomy): Eukaryota > Viridiplantae > Streptophyta > Magnoliopsida > Brassicales > Brassicaceae > Camelina > Camelina sativa. The sequence continues at coordinate 9,302,099 of NC_141886.1, read as the reverse complement.
ATGGTCTCAATCTTTCAGTGGGAGGCTAATGGTTTGCTCGGTCGGTGGATTTCCTCAATTGCAAAAGCTTAAAATAAAGGGACTAGATGAGTGGGAAGAGTGGATAGTAGAAGAAGGCTCCATGCACCTTCTTCATACTCTTTACATTGACAGTTGTCCAAAATTAAAGGAGATTCATGTTCCTCCTGGTGGCTTTCCACAATTGCACGAGCTTCAATTACAGAAACTGAATGAGTGGAAAGAGTGGATAGTAGAAGAAGGCTCCATGCTCCTTCTTCATTCTCTTTACATTGACAGTTGTCCAAAATTAAAGCAGTTTCTTGCTGGTGGGTTCCCTAAATTGCATACGCTTAGATTATATGGACTAGATGAGTGGGAAAAGTGGATAGTAGAAGAAGGCTCCATGCCCTTTCTTCATTCTCTGTATATTGAGTGGTGTCCAAAATTAAAGCAGTTTCATATTTCTCCTGGTGGCTTTCCACAATTGCACGAGCTAGAATTAAAGGGACTTAATGAGTGGGAAGAGTGGATAATAGAAGAAGGCTCCATGCCCCTTCTTCATTCTGTCAAAATTAATGAGTGTCCAAAATTAACGAAGATTCGTGCTGCAGGGTTTCCACATTCTGTGGAGAGATTGTCAGAAGGAGGAGAAGATTATCAGAAATTTAAACACATTCCTTCTATTGGATTTTGCAGCCAAGAATGAGGCTCTCAGCAATTGCTGACGAGACTATGTACAGAGCTGTAGTGATAGTGTTCGGCGAAATGTCTAACTGATACTTGATCTCTTGTAGCTTGGTCAGTGAGCACGAACTCTACTTGGTATGACAAACTCATATCTATCTATTACTTTGCTGTTTAAGAGAGAGAGAGAGATAGAGAGAGAGAGAGAGATAGAGAGAGAGAGAGAGAGAGAGAGAGACCTGAGGTATGTCATTCTGCAATTACTATAGTTATCTCTATCTTGTACGTCTTTTTGTGTGTTACCAAGCGACTCTAGGTACTTTCACTGCTACAATCTTAATCTATTAATGTAACATTCCTAAGAGCATTCCCATTGGTTATACCTTTGGGATGTCGCCAAAATTTTTAATAATAATAAAAAAAAAAAGTTTTAATCAAAAAATATCAGAGATCTGTGTCTCTGCCCAGATTATTTTAGATCCTCAGAGACACGGTAACATGTCAAAAATTCAGTGGCTACGTTTTGTTTTGGTTTCTTTTGTTTTTTTTTTCTTTCTCTTTTCTTCATTTGCTCCTCTCTCTGTCGAAACGAAACGACAAAAGCAAATATCGTTTTATCAAAATCAACATCTTCTTCTTCTCCGATTCCGCTTACTTCTTCTAGGCAAGAAATTTTTGGTGACACAATCGTCGCGCCGCAGCTTCGTCTCCAACCAGAGTTCGGGTAAGATCCCATAGAGAGTCTCACTCAAAATTATGTATCCAATTTTGTAAACTTCAGAGGTTCTAGGTTTGAATTGTTAACGAAGCTTCTTCTAATTCTCCATTGTTGTGCACATTGGGGATAATATTATGTGTTTGAAGAATGAAGAAGATCCGGAACCAAAAAGGTAACCTCATCAAACTGTTTCTTCTAGTTATAGGTGTCTTTGATTCTATTGTATTTGTAATTTATAAATCGAAACGCAATTTCAGATACTCGAAGAGCACGACCTGTGAAGAGAGCTAAATGAAGTCAAGAAGCAGGTACATTGTATTTTATTTGTTTCTGTATTTTTTTTGTATCAACAGTCGAACAAGAATTGTGTTTTTCGACTTTGGTGTTGAGATTGATTACTTGATTGTCTGCTTTATGAGGTTTGCTCTGTATTGATACTAATCACTGTGTTTAGTTTGGGTGTTGAATTCGATTGAAGTTTTGAAATTGATAGGGATTTAGTTAGAATGATGGGTTTGTCTCGGTAGCTGATGGGTTTGTCTCTTTCAGAGATGAGCCAAACAAATGGTGGTTCTATTCTCTTATAATGTGCTTTCTTGAAATGGAACTTGTTCAGGTGTGTTTAATCTCTTCGAATGGAATGTAGGTGTTGGTGGTTGGTTCCTCCTCAGAAGGTGGCTTTCTCAGGTGTGTTTAATCTCTTCTCTTTGCTGTGAAATATTTTAACCAGAAATGGTGGATCAGATGTCAAAACTTGAGCCTTATTGACTTTGTAGGTTCAACAAACCTACAGATATTCCAGGAACCATCACGAAGACTGCACCTGATCTCCATTACGCATGCAGCTTCAACAGGCTAGCTTAAAGCCACATGGTATGTCTCTCTTCTATCTCCTTCATACTCTCAAGCACAAACTTACTTATTCTCCACATATAGTTTCTTAGGTGTGAAGCTATGTTTGCTCGTCTCTAGTTGATTAGAATTACCTAGACTAGACTACATTCTACCTGCATATTTTAGTTTAATTGATATTGCCTCATTTTGACATCGACAAAGAAGCTCCAAATTCTTGTTTGTTCCCTAGATCCTTGATCATATTGCCGAGGCGGCTCTTAAGCACACTTATATCACATTGTTCTGAGTTTGTCAGCGGCTCAAGCTCAGCGACACCAGTGTTAACGATCGTTGCTGTGGAGGAACAATAGTCAATGTCTGAAATTATACAATGGCTTGAATTGTTGAAACTGGTTTTGGTTTGTGATTGTTGTGCAATGAGAGGATGTTTGAGAGTTAGAGGCAAAATGGTTTTGGTTTGTTTGATTGTTGCTTGTAAAACAAGTTCTCTGATTTTTTAAAAATTTGGCTTAGAACTTGGTTAGGTATTGCATACATTATATAACCAACATTTATAATATTATAAAATATACTGATAAGGGTCCCAGTCAAAGCAAAGATAAAAACACACAACACAAGTTTCTTCACGCAAATTTCTCTGCCTTTTCTCATTTATATAGAAGCAAATAACATGAAGCAAATAACAAATGGAATCAATCGTGATTCCTAAATAACAGGGAAAATGGGAAAGTGATAAAGTGGGTTCCTCACAACAAGGAAGACCACTTCATGATTATTTGCAGAAACATTTGAAATAAATAAACCAATTGGTTAAGCCAATTACTCTTGGTACTCCATTTCTAATTCTTCATATGATTTGATCGTCGGTTTAGCACTTGACCATTTGTTGACCCATCATATACTTAAAACACATTTCTAATAAAAATTATATAAGATACCCATATTTAGAGATGACGAATGGGAAGAGAAAATATAAAATCAAGGGGGTGAAGATCTAAACTTAGATTAGTATTATTTTTAATATTATTAAAAATTAGAGACACTGATTTGAAGATGACTAATGGGCATGCTCTAAGTTGATAACTTTGTGTTGGAACTTGTGGTTCACTATTTCTTCCAATGACCCCTCGTATATAAATAATGCACTCTACTATTTATTCATGGTTAAAGATGGAGACTTGTGGCTGAGACTATTGCATGTATTATTAGGTATTTAATAGCTTTGAAAGCTCCTGAATAAAAAAAAAAATATGAATATTCGTAGACAGTTTATGATGAGTAATTAAGTTATTGGGATAAAACGTCATAATACCTTTCGTTGGTGTAAAGATTAAGAAGCAATAGAAGATATGACAAGTTGTAGAAGACATATTACTAGTTCCATGCATGGTTTCCAAACCGAATTGTGATCTTTGATGTTGACTTGAGGCCTAGTTCAAGCTCACAGTTTCCTTCTTATTTGGATCAAATATTTCCTTGTTGCTACCTCCCCATGGTTGAGATCACGTTGTTCATTTGTTCATCTTTTTTTGGCAAAATTAAAATTTCTTATTGATTATGAGTATGACGTCAGTCATTGACAATTTGATGATATAGGAAATACTGACCAGATAATGGATCATGACCTAATTTTTCACATAGAGCTTCGTGTTCTGATGTGTTTAGAATCATCAAACAAGTAACTATTTTGCAGGTTGGGGAGCTATATAACTTACTGCTCATAAACATCCAGTATCTGCAGGTTCAAAACTCAGATGTTTTAACTCCTAAAGAATGTTTGACATGGTAAAATTAAGAATGAATGAATGTTTCCTAGGAGAGGATTATATGGGTAAGCTTTCAGATGATTAAGATGTCAATATATATGATCACTTCTCTTGTCAGACTTAGAAAAGCCACTATATTATATCCTCAGTACAAGGTCTAATCTTTCAGGGAACTCAGATCATAAGACTTTAATAGGTACTGCTCATAACCTGAATTGATACTGATATCTTGTGGTTGAGTAAAGACTTGAGGTTAAAAAGAAGCAAATAAAGCGATTGGCATTATAACCAAAAAATTTCGTTCTGGAATTGAAATTGCAATCTGCTTTACTGAGATTGAAATAGAGAAGCATTTGTTTTTGTTTTTGTTATGATGTTCTGCTTGTTGGTGTTAGCTTAACTTTTCCTCAAGTGTATTCTTGAGGAAACAACCTTCTTCAATCCAAGACTGCTCAACTCTGTTTTACAGAGAAGATCTCACAACCACAAACCTCCTTCGAAATCGAGCATCTAGGTTCGAATTTAATTGTATTGGTGGAGAAATTGGGTATAAAGGATCAATCTCTGGGAGCTTCTCATAGGAAATTGAGCTCCCAGAGATTGTTACGTATATCAACAGAGAAAGCAGACCCCATTGGAAATTCATCTACATCGTGATTTGTTGAGATTGCTATCGTTTACTTGGTGAGGCCCTCTTCTCTCTAAAGTAATGCAAGTTATGGCTTTTATAATTTTATCTTATTGCTATAACTTCTTGTGTAGAGAAGAAACATCAAACTTTATGGGATGTCAAATTCAGCACCTGAAAGCCGGCTGGACCAGAGTTTAGTGGTGGATTAGAATCACATTGTCCCACCTGTGGAAGATGTACTGAAGGAGGAAGCTTTATCAAATACAGAAACTCATCAAAATGCTTATGATCAAGAAGCTCTACTCAAAATCAAAAAATCGAATTTGCAAGTTTTGGTTTGACTACTAATTAGCAGTACTATGGTACAATTTTCACTCAGGTATGCTCACTTTTGTGCTACAATTTATATGTAGCTATGGTCACGTTCATAGAATTGTTAGCTGATATATGCCACAATACAGTTATCTCCTCTGTTTATAGGTTTTTAAGTGGTTGTGCGTTCTTACATGTTTGCAGCTTTTGACCAAAAAAAAAAAAAAAAACATGTTTGCAGCTAATTTGAATTTAGTCTTTTGTGTGGTTTCTCTTCTTAGGGCATTCCTTTTTTAGTTATGCAGAGAAGGGTAATTTTTGCTTGCTTCTATGAACTTCCAAAATGAGTGAGAATGAGGTTTAAGATTCCTTCTTCTCTCAGTATTATCATTGTCGCGTAGCAATTGTTTTAAATCCCAGTCCGTACAATGACCATAACTGGTTTAGCACATGAGATTGTTGCTGCTGGTGCTAATTAATAGTTAACAACCCTGTCTCTTGTTTTCTTGTTTCTCTGAATTTTGCTAGAACGCACAGTGACTTCTGTCTTTTATTTTAATGGTTTTTTACCAAGCTGGACCAAATTAAGTGAAATATAAAATAGGAAGTTTCTGGTCATTGTTGCCTTTAAGACTTTTTGTCCAAAGGTTGTCGGTTGGTGTTGACTTGGAGTCAAGTCTAATAATGTATCTAAAGCAAAGTTAAAACACTAAAACTACTTTCTTATACAGATCTGTTGGGCGAGAAGCGATTTAGGAGGTGATTATTGTTTTGATTTCTTTGGTTTCCCGTGGAAGAATGAGCTTTGATCTTTTGTTTATTTTTGCATTTTGATTATCTCAATATTCTACATGTCTCTTCAATCTTCAAAGATCTGTAAATTAAGATTCCACAGAATGATATATTGGTTCTGTAAATTTTTCAAAATATGATCCGAATTATATAAACTCATGGACCCTCTAATGATTCTTAACTACTAATTTCATGGTTAAGCAGGGGGACTTATGGCTGAGACACTTTTGTCGTTTGGAGTTCAGAAGCTCTGGGAACGTCCTGTCCAAGAATCTGAGCGACTTCAGGGAGTTAATGAGCAATTCGACGAACTCAAAAGGGATTTAAACTTGCTTAGGTCCTTTTTGGAAGATGCAGATGCTAAAAAACATGCAAGCGCGTTGGTGAGAAATTGTGTGGAAGAGATCAAAGAGATTGTTTTTGATACAGAGGATATAATCGAAACATTCCTTTTAAAGGAAGAGCTCAGGAAAACAAATAGCATCAAGAAGCGTTTGAGAAGACTTTCTTGCATTATATCGAATCATAGGAAAATTGCTTCAGACATGGGAGGTATAAGTAAGAGGATCTCCAAGGTGATTCGTGATATGCAGAGTTTTGGAGTGCAACGGATGATTGTGGATGGTGGCGAGTGTTCACATCCTCTACAAGAAAGACAAAGAGAGATGCGAAAAACGTTTTCTAGCAATTATGAAAGCAATCTTGTGGGGTTGGAGGAGAATGTTAAGAAATTGGTAGGCTATTTGATGGAGGAAGATAGTAATCAAGTAGTTTCTATAATTGGGATGGGTGGTATTGGAAAAACAACCCTGGCTCGACAAATTTTTAATCACGAGATGGTTAAGAATCATTTCGATCGTGTTGCGTGGGTGTGTATATCACAACAGTTTACAAGGAAATATGTGTGGCAGACGATCTTGCAGAAGCTTAGTTCTAAACATGATGAGAAAATATACACAAATATGACTGAAGACGAGCTTCAGGACAAACTTTTTGGACTGTTGGAAACCAGTAATTCTTTGATTGTCTTGGATGACATGTGGAAAGAAGAAGATTGGGACAGAATAAAGTCTATGTTTCCATCAAGAAAAGGTAACATCTTATTCTACTTATTAAGAAAAATATAGAACATGAGAGCATACGAGTGTGATATATTACTTAAAATGTATTGCAGGATGGAAGGTACTACTTACTTCTCGCAACAAGGACGTTGCATTACGTGCAGATCCAACATGTCTTATTTTTGAACCAGAATGCCTAACTCCTGATGAAAGTTGGACACTTTTTAGACTTATAGCATTTCCTAGGAAAGACACAACAGGTCAGCTTTCAAGGAAAATATATATTCTTCATGTTAAAATAAAAAAAGTAAAACAACTCTTATCTTTAACATGACTTGCTTTCAAAGCCCAAATTCTACATGATGATGTTGTGCAGAATCTGAAGTTGATCTAGAAAGAGAAGAGATGGGTAAGAAGATGATCAAACACTGTGGAGGACTACCATTGGCTGTCAAAGTGTTAGGTGGCTTGTTAGCTTCCCAACACACATTAAGTGAGTGGAAAAGGGTTTATGAGAATATTAGATCTCTCATCGTTGGAGCGACGACCTTAAATGACAGAAATATGAGTTCGGTTTATCAGATTTTGTATATGAGCTTTGAAGAGCTGCCTATATATTTGAAGCACTGCTTCCTCTACCTTGCCCATTTCCCAGAAGATTTTACAATATCTGTTAGGAAATTGTCCTATTTATGGGCTGCAGAAGGAATACAAAAGCCGAGGTATTATGATGGAGCGAGTATTCGAAATGTTGCAGATGGATACATAGAAGAATTGGTGAAGAGAAACATGGTTATTTCTGTAAGGGACAAGTTGACGTCAAGATTTGAAACATGTCACTTACATGACATGATGAGAGAAGTTTGTCTGCTTAAAGCTGAAGAAGAGAATTTCTTACAAATTGTTCACAGAAAAATAACTACAAACGCTAAGTCTCCTTGTAAATCACGTAGACTCACTGTACATCGGCATGATGGAACATATCATTTGGAGGGGGAGAATCCAAAACATAGATCACTCTTGTTTATCAAGAAGCAGTTCCGTGGAATGGTAATGTGGATGGCATCAGATTTATTCTTTTCCACAACTGCACAAGCTAGTATTATTTGGACTAAAAGAATGGGAAGAGTGGTTAGTAGAAGAAGGCTCCAGGCCCCTTCTTCATTCTCTGCGTATTGCTTGTCGTAACTTGAAGACGCTTCCTGACGGGATGCGATTCATATATTCTTTAAAGGAAATAGAAATGGAACAAGAATGGAAGGAGAGATTGTCTGAAGGAGGAGAAGATTATTACAAAATCCAACACATTCCTTCTGTTATATTCACACCAAGTTACATGAAAAAAAAAACACTTCCCTTCCCACCTGAACTGATTATTGTTTGGTGGAGGGTCCAATGCCGATTCCAGAGAAATTGCTTTAGTGGAAGGAGGTTTGGTTTATGGTCTCAATCTTACTGTGGGATGGGAATGGTTTGTTCAGGCGGTGAGTTTCCTCTAATGCGTAAGCTTTTATTATCGGAAGTACGGGACTACGAGAGTGGGAAGAGTGGAGTAGAAGAAGCTCCATGCCACTGCTTCATAGTCTGAGAATCTAATATTTTCCAAAAGTAAAGAAGCTTTGTGATGGGCTGCTATAATCTAGTAAGTATCTGAGTATTGATGCTCTGAGCAATTACTGGATACATGTACCCATGAAAAATATTATTGTCCTGTTTTATGTGTCTGTGATTTTTATTTTGGGTTGATGTTGTATGTATATAAAACCAGTGTTTATCCCATAGTGTTACAACATCCATACCCAAAAATCATAACATTCCATAGAGTTATGTCTATTGCGGAGTGTAAAAAAAAAAAAAAAAAAAGACCAGATATTGAACGTATAGGTGAAGTTATGTAGTTTTGTATCTCAACTCAGAATGTGAGAGTAAAATCACAAAGTGAAGACTCCACTAAACCTCAAAGCAGACTCTGTTTTACAGGTTTTGTCTAGAAGAACCTTAGAGCATATGTATTGGTAGAACAAGTGAAAGTTTCTCAGATATATTATTTTAATAGATTTCATATAATTTAATTTTTAATTTAAATTTTAAAAAAGAAAAAATAAAACAAAACTAATAGAATGATGATATGTATGAGATAAGTCTCTCACCAAGTTTCTCATGGTTTTTCATATGAGAATCGTTTCTCTCTCCTCTCTAACTTTTTATTATTTTTATTTTTTATATTATTGAGAATCAAACCTCCAATGCACATACTCTTATAATCATCTCACTTCCAACAAAATTTGAGGAGAAATTGAAAGGAGGAGAAGATTACTAAAACATTTTAACGTATTACGTTTGTTCAATTAATTTAATTTGTGATGAAGAGGAGGAATGCTCATCAAGAACAGTGTATCAGGTCAAACTCCTCTTCCTATCTTAGTCAGCATTAAAAACGAAAATCATAACACCAAATCGGTAATTTGGAATTATGTCATTTTTAAGAAACGTTAGTAAAATAACACTTTTTATTAGTATGATATGTTTCCACTTTTCAAGAGTCTGTTTTGGGGTTTATTTCTTCGCTTCCTAGTCAAAGAAGAGAGAAATGAAACTCTCCACAGCTGGTTTTTGTTTGTTTGATGCTAGCATTTACTACAGTGCTGTCAGATTTTATCATGAGTGAGTGAGACCTTGGAGAGCTGTATCATCATCACCTGTGTTAAGGTGTTGCTAAGTTTCGTAGTGCATGGTTTTTTTTTTCTAAGATGAATGAGTCAATGAGAGGTAAGCTTAGATGCTAACCGTAACAAATCTCATATTATATTGTTTCTGTGATCTACTCGAAAGTTTTATTTATACAGAAACTTTAAATTAAACTAAGCTTGGACCGATTTAAATTTTCATATAAACCAAAATGTAAAAGAGACACGTGGAATTTAAGAAGTGGCTACAATAAATTTGCCTGTAAGAATTTTTGGAAAAATGATCCACACATCATCTTCACTGCAGCTGGTTGTTGGATAGTATTGAATTGACTTGGAGTCAACTCTTATAATGGATCTTTAGCAGAGTTCTAGCTAGACAATAAACAAATACATCAGTTGGACGAAAAGAGATTCCTGGAGGTAATTTTTTTAAAATAGTATTATTATGTTTCTGTCTATAGTCTGCAATGGAAGAAGGTGCTTCGATCCCATGTATCTTGCATTTTTTGTTTAACTCTCAATAGTCAATATTGTCATGTCTCTGTCCAAACGACTGGACTTAATCCCGCAGAATAGTTTATTTAGCCTGAATTTTCCAAAAATAGTATCTGAATTATGAACTCATGTTACCCTCCTCTACTTTCATGGTTAAGCAGGAGACTTATGGCTGAGACACTTCTGTCGGTTGGAGTTCAGAAGCTTTGGGACCTCCTTGTCCGAGAATCTGAGAAATTTCAGGGAGTTGAAAAACAATTTAATGAATTAAAAAGGGATATAAACTTGGAATCAACTCTTCATATGGTCATTAAATTACTTTGATATTTACTTGGAATCAACTCTTCTAATGGGTCACTAGGGGAGTTAAAACACTAAAACTAGTTCTTTTTACAGATCTGTTGGGAGGAAAGCGACTTGCTTGAGGTGATTATTGTTGATTTTATTGTTTTTTTTTTTAAATAGTTTTCATGTGATATTTTGTATTTTGCATTTTTATTATCTCAATTCTTCATGTCTCTCGTCAATGATCTGTGGATTAAGTATTCCACATAATAACAAATATTGATTCTGTAATATTTTATAAAATACGATCCGAATTATGAACTGATGGATACTATTCAAGTGATTATTGACTGCCACTTGCATTGCTGCGCAAGAAACTTAGGCTGAAACACTTTTGTCATTTTGGAGTTCAGAAGCTTTGGGACCTTCTTGCCCGAGAATCTGAGCGATTTTGAGGGAGTTGAAAAGCAATTTAATGAATTAAAAAAGGATTTAAAACTTGTGTGAAACAGAGGATATAATCGAAACATTTCTCCTAAAATAAGTGCTTAGTAAAACAATAGACATCAAGAAGCGTATGACAAGACTTTCTTGCATCTCATGATTAAAAACTGTTGTGATAATTGATTAAGAAGAGCTATATAACTGGGATGGGCGGTGTGTATATCATCCATTATCACAACAGTTTACAAGGAAATATGTGTGGCAGACGATTTTGCAGAAGCTTAAATCCAAAACACCACGAGCAAATACTTTCCTTTACTAATTAATGAGAATAATACTTTCCTTCGTTAACTCTTAGCATAATCTTGATACCCTCCTTCCTTCATAATATCGTGCATCTAGATTCCAAATTGGGTATAAAGGATCAATCTCTGGGAGCTTCTCCTACGAATGAATTATTGAGCATCCATTTACCCCAATTTTTCCTCAAAATCCAACTATAGTTTGGAGTTTAGATCACTAAAGAAAGCAGACCCCGTTGGAGATTCAGCTGCATCGTGATTTGTTGAGACCTGGTGTGAGGCCCTCTTGACCATAATTGTTCCAAGGGATATACTCTTTGTTTTCTTGTTTCTGTGAATTTTTCTACAATGCACAGTGATTTCTGTCTTTTCTTTTTTTTTTACCAGGCTGGACCAAATTAATTAAAATATAAAATAGGAAGTTGCTGCCTTGCTGGTTAGTGTTGTCGCCAAAGGTTGTTGGTAGGTGTTGACTTGTAGTCAACTCTGGTAACGTATCTTAAGAAAAGGTAAAACTACTTTCCTTATACAAACAGATCTGTTGGGCTTATATACTACATTTTTTTTTTTTTGGGTGAAACATACTACATTTTGTTTTTAGCGTTGACGTTCAACTTATTTACATAATTTTCTAAAATTTGCATAAAAAACAATAAGTAAAATATGGAAATCAAATTCGATTATCTTCGTAAAATACAAAAATCGAAAAAATCAATTATTTTCCTAAAATATCTCTACTAAATTGATTTCTATTTCCTAAACTAATTTCAGTTTATACTTACACAATTTTTACATTTAATAATAATATATTTTCTGTCTTTCTTTAAAATTAAAATATCTCAATTTTTTCTAAAAAATAAACAATCTAATAATATTCTACATAATCGATTTCAAATTTATTAATTAAAATTTATAATTTTTATAACTTTTCTACACTTAAAGCAAATAGAATTCAAAATGAAAATTATAATTTTTTATAAAGAAATTTCTAAATGAAAATTATATTTTTTTATAAAGCAAATTCTAAATGAAAATTACAATTTTTATATACTTAAAGCAAATAGAATAACAAATATCTCAATGTTATTATATAAAACTAAAAAAATTATAATTTATATTTCATCCAACATAATTTTTTTTTGTTATAGAAAACATGGAAAAAAACATAAAATCTATATAAAAGAATTAAGTAATTAATCAAAAGTTTAATATTATACACTCTATCGATATTTAAAAAATTAAAAATCGAAATATAATTATACAATTTTAATTCCAATCGTAACAAACAACTGCGGGTTAAAATCTAGTTGTTTGTATTTCTTTAGTTTTATGTTGGAAGAATGAGCTTTGTTCTTTTGGTTTTTTTCTGTTTACTTTGCATATTTATTAAGATTCCACACAATCGTAATATTGATTCTGTAATTTTAAAAGTATGATTCGAATTATAAACTCATGAACTCTCTAGTGATTATTGACTATTAATTTCATGGTTAAGCAGGAAGCTTATATTATGGCTGAGACACTTTTGTCTTTCGGCGTTCAGAAGGTTTGGGACCTCCTTGTCCGAGAATCTGAACGACTTCAGGGAGTTAATGAGCAATTCGACGAACTCAAAAGGGATCTAAACTTGCTTAGATCCTTTTTGGAAGATGCAGATGCTAAGAAACATGCAAGTGCGTTGGTGAGAAATTGTGTGGAAGAGATCAAAGAAATTGTTTTTGATACAGAGGATATAATCGAAACATTCCTTCTAAAGGAAGAGCTTGTAAAAATAAATAGCATCAAGAAGAAATGTTTGAGAGGACTTTCTTGCATTAGAATGGACCATAGGAAAATTGCTTTAGATATGGCAGGTATAAGTAAGAGAATCTCCAAGGTGATTCGTGATATGCAGAGTTTTGGAGTGCAACAGATGATTTTCGATGGCAGCAAGTATTCACATCCTCTACAAGAAAGAGAAAAGGAGATGCGAAAAACATTTCCGAGCAATAACGAAAACGAGCTTGTGGGGTTGGAGGAGAATGTTAAGAAATTGGTTGGCTATTTGGTGGAGGAAGATGGCATTCAAGTAGTTTCTATAACTGGGATGGGCGGTATCGGTAAAACTACACTTGCTCGACAAGTTTTTAATCATGAAATGGTTAAAAACCAATTTGATGGCGTTGCGTGGGTGTGTATTTCGCAACAGTTTACACGAACATATGTGTGGCAAACGATCTTGCAACAGCTTAGTTCAAAAAATGATAAGCATGTAGAGACAAATATGAATGAAGAAGACCTCCAAAAAAAGCTTTTTCAATTGTTGGAAACTAGAACTTCTTTGATCATCCTAGATGACATGTGGAGAGAAGAAGACTGGGACAGAATAAAGCCTGTGTTTCCACCCAAAAAAGGTGACATATTATGCTTCATCTTATATTCTACATGTGTAAGGTTAAGATAAAAAAAAAAAAAATAGAACATGACAAGGCATACCCGAAAGATATGATTTTGTTTTGCTTAAAAGTTAAAATGCATTATGCAGGATGGAAGGTACTACTTACTTCTCGCAACGTGAACGTTGGATTACATGTAGATCCCACGTGTGTTATTTTCAAACCAGGATACCTAACCCATGATGAAAGTTGGACACTTTTTCGAAGGATAGCATTTCCTAGGAAAGAGACAACAACGGGTAAGGTTTCAAAGAAATACATATAAAAGACTCTTTTCTGCATCATGTCTTGCTTTTAAAGCCCAAATTCATGTTGATGTTGTGTAGAGTTTAAAGTTGATGTCGAATTCGAAGAGATGGGAAGGCAAATGATAAATCATTGTGGAGGATTACCATTGGCTGTTAAGGTGTTAGGAGGGTTGTTAGCTTCCCAACACACATTAAGTGAATGGAAAAGGATATCTCATAATATTAAATCCAACATTATTGGAGAGACTAGCTTCAATGACAGAAATATCAGCTCTATTTATCATATTTTGTATCTGAGCTTTGAAGAGCTGCCTATTTATCTAAAGCACTGCTTTCTCTACCTTGCTCATTTCCCAGAAGATCATCCAATACGTGTTTGGGATTTGTCCTATTATTGGGCAGCAGAAGAAATACCAAGACCAGTGGCTTACAAAGGAGCAACCATTGAAGAGGTCGGAGATGGATATGTAGAAGAACTGGTGAAGAGAAACATGGTTAAACGAGATGTTAGTTATTGGGGATTCAAAACATGTCACATGCATGACATGATGAGAGAAGTTTGTCTACGTAAAGCTGAAGAAGAGAATTTTGTACACGTGGTTGATACTTCAAACTCTCAATCTCCTTGTAAATCTCGGAGGATGGCGGTACACTGGCTTGATGAAACATATGATCCGGAAGCAGAGATGGTGAATCCAAAACTTAGATCTCTCTTGTTTATCTGGAACCAGGTTTCTGGTTCTCATGCGGGATCAAGTTTATGGTTTACGAGGCTACAGTTGATTAGGATTTTAGATCTCTCTAGAGTTGATTTTGGAGAGGAATTACCCTCTAGCATTGGAAAGCTTATCCACTTGAGATATTTGAGTTTGTATGACGCAAAGTTAACTCATCTACCTTCTTCTATGCGGAATCTGAAGCAGATGCTCTATTTAAACCTAACGACACGTAGTTCGCCCTACATCCCCAATATCATGAAAGACATGCGAGGATTGGCATATCTTTCTCTTCCGCGGACGATGCATGATAAGACAAAGTTGGAAATGGGTAATCTAGTCAACATGGAGATGTTGGTGAATTTCTCCACAAAGCATAGCAGGGCGGAAGATCTTCAAAGAATGAAAAAGCTACGACATCTTGTGCTCTATAACGATGGCCAAGGGTGTACTAGAGAAATTCTAGATTCATCTATCCCAAGTGAATTGAGATGCTTTGGATATTATAAGATCGATGATGAAGAGATGGATGGGTGTTGAAAGATGATTATATTCGCTGGGTTTCTATCATAACTCTAGTACTTTGCTGATTCAGAGAGCAGAGACTGAGACATGTCATTCGTGCACTAGTATATATACAATTCTCTTTGTGTTTGTCTTTTATCCTATTTGGCTTGAATTCTATAATCTTTTATCTCTGTATGTAACTTTATAAGTTTATAACTTTCCTAACTGCTTTGAATTTGTGACTATTTCCTGCAATGACCATAAATTATATTCACTCCACTATTCATGTTAAAGATGGAGGACCTCCTTGTTACAATTCTTAGAAGCGAAGGAAGCTTTTTAGATGGCCAAGAGTTGAGGTCTCAGAGGGGAATGGATTCGCTAGGGATGCGAAAGAGTCTAACATTTGTGACTTGTACAGTGGTGGAGGTAGCATGGGGACGCCATTAGGTACACCGTCCCCGTCTCGGAAACGTTTCGGGGACGGAAACGGCTAGGAAACGCCATCTAAACGTCTCTCAACACAAACACTAATCTAAATGTAGAAGATGATGACGTGTCTTGTTAATTGTTTTATTTGTATACACATGACTACTAACTTAAGTCCTAAATGGGGGTTTCTAATGTTAAAAGTGTTATTTTGACTAACAAAACCACTTGATAAATATAAAAAAGCAAACTTTGGGTAGTAGGACTTATATATATTAACTTATAGGTATATGTTTATTGAAGTACTCATGTCGTCCTTGTTTCTATAAATTTTTGCTTCGCCGTTTCCCGTCCCCGTACACATACCAGTTTCTAGTCTCCATACCCGTTTTAGTGCTATTCCGGACCTATGAATTTACGAAATTTTTTCTTTTTACTTGAACTTTTAGAAGAAAAATCAGAAATAATTAAAAATATGTTTATTGCCTCCCGTAAACAAGGTATTTTCAAAAATGTAAAAATGCTTATTTTTTCATTCCTTTTTCTTGACCATTTTCAAAACAGTCTCTTTTTATATACAAAATGACTAAATTACTTTTTCTTTGAGTAACAGTCACCCAAATCGAAAAAAATTTTTTTGCCAAAATTTATTTATCCCGCTAAAATCAAAAGAAATTCCGCCAAAAATAGAAAAGTTTTCCCGCCAAAATTACGAAATTAGATTTTTCCGCTAATAATTTTGAAAACTTTACCTTATAAAAAACCTTGTAAACTTTTTATAAGGTTTTATATAATATTTTAATAAGGTTTTAAAAGACATTTACAAATTTTTATAAGGTTTTTATAAGATTTTATGAAAAATTTAGAAGGTTTTAATAAGGTGTTTTATAAGGTTTCTATAAGGTTTATACTTATAATTTTTTTTTCAACCAAATTAAAATATAACTCCATGGTTGGTTGCCCAAAGTGGAGGATAAGAGTTTACAAAAGAAAATTCAGAAACTAAAGATCTTGAAGAACGAGCAAGACAATCTGCCCTCACATTCGACGCCCGCGGGATCTGGGTAAGAGTAAAAGAGGGAAAAGATAATCTGAGAGAATTGAAATTGTCCAACAAATTCGAAAAAGCGGGCCAATATTCGAGAGACTGCACCATCGCGACTAACTCTGAACAATCCGACTCGAAAGCTTGACAATCAATCCCCGCCGCCAGGAGGGACTCTATAGCCCTAATCAAGGCTTGTAACTCTGAATGGAGTGGTGTAGGACTGCATCTAAGACTCCGTGCTCCCAAGAGTAGCGTCGTATCTTCACTATTACAATAACACCACCCTAGACCCACAAAAGGATCTGAACCTTTCCATGATCCATCAACCTGACATTGGGGAGAAGGATCCCGTACCTCCAAAGATGGCGAAGAACCCAAATATCTCGAAGAGAAAGATTTGGCCTCCTCCCACAATAAATATCGTATAAATATTTTAAAATTGTTTAAAACCTTATAAAAATCTTGTAAATTTCTTTTGCCATTATCAAAATTTTTGTGAGAAATTTTTTGTCAAGATTTTTTTTGGCAGATATTTTTTTTGGTGGAACAATATGTCAAAAATGTTTTGGCAGAAAAATTTTGTTTTTCATTTTGTTTACTAAAATATTTTTCAAAATACGAGTAAATGATCATTAACAATTAAAGGAGTAAAAAATAAAAATGGCCAAAACAAGATATTTTTGAAAATATCCTTATTGACCCTATAAAATAGTTAAAAATATGCTTATTGACCCCACAAAAAAAATTCAGAGATTTTGGTTATTAAATTATTTTTTTGACCCCTATGAAAGTAATTTCTAGCTCTGCCACTGCTTGTACAAGTCAATCTTTGACAAAGAAACCGAGGTAGCATGTGTTCTGGAAGTGATGAAGGATATGATTATTTGTGACATGTTCAACCCTGTTTGGAACGAGCAGGGACAACATTAGCTACTTAATTAGCCTACTAGTGTCTTCTTATCTCTCCTGGATCAATGTAATAGAGAGTTATATCCTTGGATTTATTACATATGACTTAGATTTCCCACTTTGCTAAGAATCCAAATATATGTTATGTACATATTTTAAGTTTACTGATCGACTAAGCTTATTTCTTCTGGTTAAGTAATTAAAATATGAGAAAACTACCTATGACATTGGATTACCTTGCCTTGTAACTGTTTTGAAGTAACAAATCTTGTTTCTGTGATTTACTTGAAATGAAATGATTAGACAGAAGCTTTAAATTAAACTAAGCTTGAACCAGTATAATTTGTCATATAAACCTTAGTTATCCCTTTCTTTCTGAAATAAAACTGTAAAAGAGACACGTGGGATGTAAGAAGCGGCTACAACAGGTTGCTTGTAAGACTTTCTAGCTACAAGATTCACACATCATCTTCACTACAGCTGGTTGTTGAATAGTATTGTATTGACTTGGAGTCAACTCTTATAATGGATCTTTAGCAGAGTTCTAACTCAACACGAAACAAACACATCAGTTGGACGAACAGAGATTCCAGGAGGTACTTTCGAAAGAAAAGAAGTATTTATTATATTATGTTTCTTTCTATAGTGGTGCTTCAATCCTATGTAGTATAATGTATAGTGCATTTTTTTTGTTTAAATCTCAAATAATGTTCATTTCTCTGTACAAAAAAATTTAATCTCACAGAATAGTTTATTTAGTTTGTGAATTTTCAAAATATATTCTCCGAATAATAAACTCATGGATTGTCCTCTACTGTCATGTTTATAAGCAGGAGACTTATGGCTGAGACACTTTTGTCGTTTGGAGTTGAGAAGCTTTGGGACCTCCTTGTCCGAGAATCTCAGAGATGTCAAGGAGTTGAAGAGCAGTTTAATGAATTAAAAAGTGATCTGAACATGTTAAGGTGCTTTTTGGAGGATGCAGATGCCAAAAAACATACAAGTGCAATGGTATTGTTATAGAAATCAAAGAAATTGTTTATGACGCAGAAGATATAATCGAGACATTTCTTCTAAAGGAAGATCTTGGAAAAAGAAGTGGCTTCAAGAACAGTGTGAGAAAGTTTTCTAAACGCATGGGGCTTTCTATCGATATTAAAGCCATAAGTAAGAGGATTTCTAAGGTGATCCGTGATATGCATAGTCTTGGGATACAACAGGTCATTGTCAACGACAGGTATATCGAGTCTTTACAAGAACGAGAAAGGGAAATGCGACAAACATTTCCTAACATAAATGAAAGCTTTCTTGTGGGGGTGGAGGAAAACGTTAAGAAATTGGTCAGTCATTTGGTGGAGGATGAAAGCAGTCAAGTGGTCTCTATAACCGGGATGGGAGGGATTGGTAAAACAACCCTCGCAAGACAAGTTTTTATTCATGAGACAATAAAGAGTCATTTTACAGGACTCGCGTGGGTATGTGTTTCACAACATTTTACAAGGGAGCATGTGTGGCATATGATCTTGCGGAAACTAAGGCCAGAATACAAACTGTTAAAGATGCCAGAAGACGAACTTCAAGAGAAACTCTTTCAAGTGTTGGAAACACAAAAGGCTTTGATTGTCCTTGATGATATGTGGAAGGAAGAAGACTGGGATAGAATAAAACCAATGTTTCCACAAGGGAAAGGTAAAAATTTTATGATACACGCACAAGTATTGTTCATAAAGCACTATGTTCCTTTTGTTTGGCAATTATATATGTAACAAGAGATATATTTGGTATAGGTTGGAAGGTACTACTTACTTCTCGTAATGAGGGTGTCGCATTCCGAGCAGATCCAAACTGTTTCACATTTAAGCCAGACTGCTTAACTCTCAAAGAAAGTTGGAAAATGTTTCAAATGATAACATTTCCTAGAGAAAACAATACTGGTAAGTGTTCAAGACAACTTTTACTTAAGTTCAGTTTCCATGTTGATTATATAATTAAGGACATTTAAGATTATCATAATACGATGTTCAATCATATCTCTCGAAGATGTCTATGAAATTTTATTTTAGTTTATTTTAATTTCCACATCTTTTGTAGAATATAGAGTTGATGATGTAAAAATGGAAGAGCTAGGTAAGGAGATGATCAAACATTGTGGAGGTTTACCATTAGCTGTTAAGGTGTTAGGCGGGTTGTTAGCTGCGCAATACACATTGCATGAGTGGAATCGGATATATGGGAATATTAGATCTCACATTGTTGGTGGGACTACCTTCAGTGACATAAATATTAGTTCGGTTTATAATGTTCTATATATGAGTTTCGAGGAGCTGCCTGTATATTTGAAGCATTGCTTCCTCTACCTTGCCCATTTTCCAGAAGATCATATGATAGATGTGGGGAATTTGTCCTACTATTGGGCTGCAGAAGGAATACCAAGACCGAGGTATTATGATAGAGCGACCATTCGAGAGGTCGGAGATGAATACGTAAAAGAAATGGTGAAGAGAAACATGGTTATTTCCGAAAGAGATGTTGGTACTTCAAGATTTGAAACGTGTCACTTACATGACATGATGAGAGAAGTTTGTCTTCTTAAAGCTGAAGAAGAAAATTTCCTACAAACTGTTCTCGACACGTCAACTACAAATACTAAATCTCCTTGTAAATCCCGCAGACTCGCCATAGATTTGTCTGATGGAACATATCGCCCGGTGGGGGAAATGAAAAATCCAAAACTTAGATCTCTCTTGTTTATAATGGATACAACCTTATGCTTTACAAGGCTACAATTAATGAGGGTTTTAGATCTCTCTAGAGCCCAGTTTGAAGGAGGGAAGTTACCACCTAGCATCGGAAAGCTCATTCACTTGAAATACTTGAGTTTATATCAGGCACAAGTATCTCATCTACCTTCTTCTATGCAGAATCTGAAGTTGCTCCTCTATTTAAACATATGTGTACAAGAGAGATGTTCAATTTACATTCCAAATTTCTTGAAAGAATTGCGAGAATTGAGATACCTCTCTCTTCCGTGGAGAATAGATGATAACGTAAAGATTGATTTGGGATATCTAGAAAACATGGAGACATTGATGAACTTCTCAACAAAGCATGGGAGAGTAAGGGATCTACATGATATGACACGGCTCAGAGACCTCTCTATCTTTATCAGAGGTGGGTGTACTGTGGAAACATTATCTTCTGCTCTAAGTGAATTGAGACACTTGGAAAATGTTGCTATATATTATTACAAGATGTATGCTCATACAAATGACGAAGAAGGCTTAGTTTTGGATTATGTTCAGCTTAAACAACTGAAGTTGAGAATATATATGCCAAGGTTACCTGATGAACAACACTTTCCTTCTCATCTTAGAAACATATCTCTAACTGAGTGTTGTCTAGAGAAGGATCCGATGCCAATTCTAGGAAAGCTGCTTCACTTAAATGAGGTCAGTTTATTGAATAAATCTTTCTGTGGGAGGAGAATGGTTTGCTCGGGCAGTGGGTTTCCTCAGTTGCAAAAGCTATACTTATTTGGACTAGAGGAATGGGAAGAGTGGATAATAGAAGAAGGCTCCATGTCCCTTCTTCATACTCTTACTATTCGTAACTGTCAAAAGTTGAAGGAGCTTCCTGATGGGCTGAGATCTATCATTTCCATGAAGAAACTAAATATCACCTTAGGTAACTGGGATTTTAAGAAGAAATTGTCTAAGGGAGGAGAAGATTACTACAAAATCCAACACATTCCTCTTGTTGGAATTGTATAGACTCTCCAATGATATACGAATAAAACATGTAATATATTCTTTACCGAGTTCAGTAATCTGACAAACATTTCATAAAGAGAAAACAAATGAGTCATTCACTTCGATCTCATGTAGTTGGATTTAAGAGATAACACATTGTCTTTTTTGGTAGTATTTTACACCATAGAAAAAAAAAAAAAAAGTTTCTGCAATTGACATTGCCATCTGGTTTACTCAACACCAACTTGTGTGTTTCATCTTTTTTTGTCTTTGAGATTTCACGGAGAATGTTAAAATCTTTAATGGATAGTAAAACATCTGTAATCTGATCCTAATTCCTAAGAAAATGACTGTAATTTTTAAATTACTTGTTATATGGGCTATGCTGCCAAAATATAAAATAAGATTGCTATGCACTAAAGATTAAAACGGCGCTATAGAGATTACACTACTATAGATTATGTTCTAACTAAATTAATGACTTGCCTTTGTGAGTTCATTAATAAGTACAAGTACCTTTGCGTAACATTCAGTGTTTCAATAAGAGAGATTGCTAACAACAAAAACATTGCGGAATAACTAAAAAGAAAGAGATTAAATTCATTCTTTTTGAACAAGTAGCACAAAAGTGATAAGAATTTGTAGCCACAAAACAGCTGGTCACTATTGCTAAATCTATCTCGTGCCTCAGAGTTCAACTTTAAAGCCACCGAGTACACAACTGCAGTAGACATATGGTCCACAGGTTGTGTGATGGCTAGACTGCTAGTGCAGCCTCTGTTTCCTGGCCAAAGTGCAGTAGTAGATCAGCTCGTTGAAATCATTAAGGTTTTCCGTACACCAACAAACGAGGAGAATACCTCTGGCTTACAATATATATATATATGATATGATTAGTATACTATTAAATTTAGACCTGGAAGTTCAAATAAGCAACACAATGGAAATCAAACTTGTAAAACTTCTTCTTGCATGTTCACTAGCTTCAGCAAAAGTTATCAAGAAATGTTGATCAAACTGGGAACATAGACAGATGATTGAAAGTCACATACCACTTCATCTATCTTAATCTTTTTGCATAGATCTCCCCTCACAATATAGATCCAACCTTCTATAGGTTTCTTGCTACGACAACACAGAACCAAGCTCTTTCCATAGATGTTATTATCGACGAAGTAATTTGTAGAGCTGTGGCTAAATACCATGGGGAAGTCAGGTCTTGAGACAGTCATGAACTTAATCCACACCACATTGCCTCCATCATCCCCATTACCAATTTTCTTCTCCGTCACCCAAATCTTAGTCTCTCCAGTGCTTCTGGATTGTTGTAACACTGAAAACCGATCTCCCTTGTCAATCGATAGGACACGGATATGGGAACCAGCTTTTTCCCCCTCACACGGTAGTTTACAAAAGATCTTTACTATCTCTTTCGAAAAATCCAGCATTTCGATGAAATACTCGCCATGTGGGGATACTTATAACCTGTCCAGTACAAATTTCCATTCAGGAAGACCCTAGAAGAGGAGTCGTCTGATAAATCTTCGCTAGATTGAGTACGATCAGTAACCTTCCACTCATTAATTGCAAATTCAAAGACTGCAACTCTATCGCGATCGGTCGTATCAGAACTGCAACTTCCAATAATCTTGTAACTCTTTTCTGGTCTACTACCATCGTAACCCATATTTCTGCCACAGATAACATCCTTGGGAATCCATTTAGGCTTTCTCAACAATGGATTCAAAACTAGGACTCCTTTCTGTGAGGAGTCCACGAAGAAGAGACCATCGTAGATCCCACTGACATGATAACGGCGACGGCATAAATCAATGCACAAATCAATCACTTTGATAGTTGGATCGTCGTTGAGATCTGCGCTAACCGAGTAAACATCGGAATGTGTCTGTATCATCAATTCTGGTGGAGCGCAAGCAAAGTTTTTGTTGAAGAATCTCTTACTGCTGAGAAGATTGTTCCATTCTTTGCAAACGGATCTGAAGAGAAGAAGAGATAGAGGTGGAACACGAACGAGTATCTCTTCTTCCAATTCTGACGGGAGCTTTCTCGACACCGCTAGGGTTTTCTTTTTTCTGGTGACAACCATTAGGGTTTTCTTTGTAAAAGGATCGAGGAAGGAAATTAATGTATATAGAGTAAAAATTATTGCATTCGTGTAATATGATATATATAATATCAAATCGACGTGTTAAAAAAAATGTATATATATAAAACCGACGTTTAAGGTCTGTGGACGTTTTCAATGTGTTAAAAAAAAATCAACGGTTTAGATTAAAAATAAATTTATATAATAAAAATAATAATCCGAATAAATGCGACCAACGTGTTTTTGATTTTTCAATTGTACTTTTTGAATTTATTCTGAAAAGTCGTGATAGATCATTAAAACGGTTATTTATGAAAAGTTACAACTGTTCACTGTAAAATTGTGTTGATTGGAACATTCGTATCTTTTGAAATCTATATATATTTGTCTATTTGAACTGTTTTCATTTTTTTTGCTATGACAAAAAATCAACTAAAATTTCAATCTCAACAGTTTATACATTTTTCTAAATTATATTCTAGCATTCATTTTTTTAAAAGTCAAAAAATTTATCTAATTCTTGACTTAACAAAAGATTTTTGGAATGATGAATCTAATTTACATATTTTAGTTAATTTTAAATATAAAACTCTAATGAAAATACATAGAGTATTTTTCCAAGATTTAGATGGATTACATAGTGAGTTTTTGGATTTGACTTCTCAATATATTTAAACCCAATCCGAATAAATGCCACCAAAAGTTGTGTTTTTTCAATCGTACCGTTTAGATATTTTAAAAAAAATATGTAAAAAAATTAAATTATATCTTTACAAAGAGTTGTGATTGTTCATTGTAACGGTTTTTTTGTAAAGTTGCAACTGTTCATTGTAGAGTTGTGTTTATTCGAATATTCGTAACTTTTGAAATCTATTTGTTTGAACTGTTTTCATTTTTTTGCCATGACACAAAATAATATAAAATTTTAATATCAACAGTTTTTACATGCTTTCTAAACTATTCTCTAGCATTCATTCTTTTAAAAGTAAAAAAAATCTTCCAATTCTTGATTTAACAAAAGATTTTTGGAATGATGAATCTAATTTATAACTTTTAGTTAATTTTAAATATAAAAATTTAATGTCTATATAATAGCAATCCGAATAAATGCCACCAAAAGTTGTGTTTTTTCGACTGTATCTTTTGGTTATATTTTAAAAAAATCTGTAGAAAAATTAAATTGTGTGTTTTACAAAAAGCTGTGATTGTTCATTGTAACGGTTTTTTACAAAAATTAAATTGTGTGTTTTAATAAATGCACAAGCAGTCTAGCCATCACACAAGCTGCGATTGTTCATTGCTAAATCTATCTCGTGCCTCAGAGTTCAACTTTAAAGCCACCGAGTACACAACTGCAGTAGACATATGGTCCACAGGTTGTGTGATGGCTAGACTGCTAGTGCAGCCTCTGTTTCCTGGCCAAAGTGCAGTAGTAGATCAGCTCGTTGAAATCATTAAGGTTTTCCGTACACCAACAAACGAGGAGAATACCTCTGGCTTACAATATATATATATATGATATGATTAGTATACTATTAAATTTAGACCTGGAAGTTCAATAATTAAAACGAGAACGCAACACAATGGAAATCAAACTTGTATCTTCTTGCATGTTCACTAGCTTCAGCAAAAGTCTTTCAAGAAATGGTGATCAAACTGGGAACATAGAGAGAGGAGTGAAACTTACATACCACTCCATCTATCTTAATCTTTTTGCACATATCTCCCCTCACAATATAGACCCAAGCTTCTTTAGGTTTCTTGCTATGACAAAACAGAACGAAGCTCTTTCCATAGATGTTATTATCGACGAAGTAACTTGTAGACATGTGCTTAAGTACCATGGGGAAGTCAGGTCGTGAGACAGTCATGAAGTTAATCCACACAACATGGTCTCCATCATCCCCATTACCAATTTTATTCTGTGTCACCCAAATCTTAATTTCTCTTGTTTTTGTGCATCGTTGCAACACTGAAAACCGATCTCCCTTGTAAATCGAGAGGACACGATTATGGAAAGAACCTTTTTTCCCGTTACACGGTAGAATACAAAAGGTCTTAATCATATCTTTCGAAAAATCAAGCATTTGGATAAAATACTGACCAGTTTCGGGAGACTTATAAACCTGTCCAGTATAAATTTCCGTTCAGGGAGACCCTAGACGAGTCACTACTTGATGCTAACTCTTCGCCAAAACTTGCACGACGAGTAACCTTCCACGCATTGGTTGCAAATTCGAAGACTGCAACTCTATGGATAGAATTTGCACTCATACGTCCAATAATCTTGAAACTCTTTTCTGGTCTACTACTATCGTAACCTATGCTCCTGCCACATCGAGTCTCATCCGGGGCAATTCTTTTAGCCTGTCTCAACAACGGATTCCAAACAAGGTATCCTTCATCAACGTCGTCCATGAAGAAGTAACTATCGCAGGTCCCATAGAGATTATGATAAAGGTGACGGCGTAGATCAAAGCACAAATCATTCACTTTTATAGTTGGATCTTCATTGAGATCAACGCTAATCGAATAAATATGGGTATGCGTCTTTAACATGAATTCTGGGGGAGCACAAGCAAAATTTTTGTTGAGGAATCTCTTATTGTTGAAAAGAGCGTACCATTCTTTGCTAACGGATTAGAAGCGAAGGAGGGATCGAGGTGGAACGCGAAAGAGTATCTCTTCTTCCAGATCTGATGGAAGCTTTCTCGGCACCATTAGGGTTTTTTCTTTTTCTTTGTGAAAAGGAGGAAAGAAAAATCTATTTGAGAAAATTAACTTTGAGTCATCTATGTTTTAAAGCGTTGAGACCCGAGCCGGCGGTGTACATTTATGGGCCGCAAGCCCAATTCGACCTAAATTACAAAGGAATGGAGATGCTGGGTTTGAACTCGGGTCCAGGACCTTTAAAACCAACCACATTTACCAACAGACGAAGAAAACTTCTCATATTATCTGAAGGCCGCAAGCACCTGGTTGGCCGGCTCTGGTTGAGACAAGACAAAGGTTCACCAGAAGTTTCCAACCATGATAATACACAAGTACAATGTTATTTCGATTTGTATTGGATTTTTGTCATATAAGTTGGTTGGATACTGGATTTTGTTCTCTGGTTTATGCAGGATGAGATATTGGTATTATCCTTAACTCTTGTTATCTTCCAACTTATTCTTATGGTTAGACACAATGGTTTAGCTATAGCATTATGAGTAGTCAAATGGATATTACAAAACATTTAGAGTTTAGTCGTTTAGATCTATAGAGATTGAAGAATCTGAGCTTCCTTGGAGATACATTCCAAACTATTGAGTTACGTTTATTTCCTGAGCAAATACGTAAGAATGAGATACAATTTTATAGCAAAGAACGTTCTTTCTATTACAAGCGCCTTCCCCAGCTTTTTTTTGTTTTTTCTTCATGATGTCGAAACTAACCATATCTTCTTTTCTATTTTGTTTGCTTTCTTTTTAGAACAATGTGATGTGTATATATATATATTCGCATCCATATATTTAAAACCTATAATGAGAATGAGATTCATATGTATATGTATGTATGCTTTTTTTTCTTCTCGGGATTTTCTCTTATTTGTAGTAAGATGATGATCAAGTGTTGATGTTTCTTTTATCAGGATGTTCTCTCGAAACCACCTGATCCTATCTGCATATGCAACCACTCTGGTGATGCTCCTCTACTGTATTCCCTCGTAGACTGCGACCCGAACTGCATCTCCGGATTCTCAAACGCCTGCTGACCAGACTGTTTTTTATTTACCAACAAAATAACAGAGATTAGTCACAACTATATCAAGAAACAGAACAGTCTTTCGAGTTATGTCATTTTGGCAGCAGGAGCAAAAACAGAGGTCAATTGGTTCATTTCATGCTTTAAATAGTTAAATGAACAACCACATAGACTCCTAGTTAAGTGTTTTTTTTTTTGCAAAAACTGGAGAAGATTTAGTTAATAGGTCAAGAAAGAATCATCACCTCTTTGGGTGGAAAAGCCTCGATGCCAGGGTTCATTCTTGAGTTCACTGCTTCGAGCTTCATCGACAAGAACTGAAAACAACAAATCATTCTCATGAGAACACACATGTAACAAAACAATACACAAGAGAAGAAAGACAGAGAGGTTTCACAACCTCAACTTGACGCTGCAACGATTGTATATAGTTGATAATCTCATCTAGAACAAGTGCTTTTCCAATAACCTTGTTACATCCGGGTACAAGATCCTGCAAGATCTTCATCCGCTCGCTTATTTTCTCTCTTCTCGCCTACCACAAACACACAAAACCAAAATTGTCTTTTTTCACTCTTTTACTCATTCAACTAAAATAAAAGAAAGCTTTTTATATAAATAAAAAATCATTACTCTTTCAGCTAAACTGTGACTATCGGTAGCTTGACCTCTTCTAGCTCGAACATGAATATAATCTTTACTTGGTTCAATCTGTTGCTTCTTTTGTTCCGTCTCTGTTCCTCCAGGCGATCCAGCTTCACCTTTCCCTTCACTCAGTTCATCTATCTTCTTCTGTCTTTTGTTCTCACCTTCACTCTAAAATCATTTAAAAAAAAAAAAAAAAAACCATACCAATCAATCTAACAATTTAAATTAAACCGGAAAAAACCGAATCAAACCGGCAAAAGAATTAAAGAAAAATCCGTACAGCGCCATTGGCGGAGACGACGATCTTCGCCGACTTAGACTCGTCTTCCCTCCGCTTCCACGCGCCGGAGATACCTTCAATCACAGCCTGTGACAACGCGTGACTCATACGCGCCGGATCGCCGTTAGCGGCGGCGGTTAGATCAGTATCACCGAACTGATTCGTCCCAGCGGCGAAGCTTCTTCTCGAAGAATCTCCGGCCGTTGAAACACCGTTCAACGGAAACTGCCAGATCTCCGCTAGATTAAACGGTCTTCCTTCGTTCATCATCCCACTCGGATCCATTAAACTATATGAATCAAAACAAACACATACACGTAAACGACAACAGCTTCCACCGAGTTAACTCAGTCTCCGCCGATTCAAACCAGAGAGAGAGAGAGATGATGATTGATTCAAACTCTCCTTGGACTGTGGAGTCTCTGTGATTGCGTTACTGTGTTGTTGTTGTTGTTGTTAATAAATTAATAATTTTTTCTCCAACATTTTTTAAAAATAAAAAATTTTTTGAATATTTTTTGTGTGCCTCGGGAGCTACGGTGTTTATTAACTTCACTTCATGGCGAGGTTTCCTTACTCTGACCATCGTTGACTTTTTATCTTCTACGAACGCGGGTGTACCTACGCTGTACTGTTGGATCTTGGTAGATCTAAATGGACGGTGGATTAGTGAAACACGTATGGCTATGTGTGAAACACGGAGAGCAAGAAACATACTTTATGAAAATGGAAAAGGACTTGAGGAAGTGGGGACCCACGTAGGTTTCTGATAATATGTGTGTTTTGTTTTTCTGTTTTGTATTAATGCGTTAATTATTTTTATTGATTAGTGATGGGCAATTATTTGGGTTGTGGATTTTCATGATGTAAGGATGATGGATATATACATAGGTTGGATTTTTCAATCCAATAGACTTTTTAGTATTTACAAAAGTTTTGATTTAGGCCAAAACTCCATAACTAAACCCATACATGATTCTTATTCATTATTGTGGCAAAAAGAACATGACTAGTATTATTTATTTTAGTATTGTTGAACTAAACCCTAAAATGGCTTAAAACAAATTATAGCTTCTAACACAATTATCTTTTTTTCTAAACGTTGGCCAAAAATTAAAATACCAATTAGGTGCTAAAAGATTGTTCCAATAGTAACAAAATATATTTTTTTAAAAATATATAAAGCCTGATGACTTCGCAAAAAGACCATATAAATATCTAAAGAACATCAATGGCATTCGAATCAGAAATTAATACTAATTATAAGTGTTAGTGTGTTACGTTAATACTTTCGTATAGTTTTATAAGAAAAATAAAGTAATTTGTTATCTAACGATCAATACATTAATTCGTCGATATTTTTGTAGTATTATTATAAATGTTGCTTGGTCGAAAATACAACATATAAAAATATTTAGTGTTCAGCTTTTATGGTTGAGGAAAGAAGAAAAGAAAAGGAATAGTAGTTTGTGCCAAACTCTTGCTTGTG
This sequence comes from Camelina sativa, assembly GCF_030686135.1. Classification (NCBI taxonomy): domain Eukaryota; kingdom Viridiplantae; phylum Streptophyta; class Magnoliopsida; order Brassicales; family Brassicaceae; genus Camelina; species Camelina sativa. The sequence goes on along the minus strand of NC_141886.1, from coordinate 9,272,752 downwards.
ACCATTTCTTATGATAAATATTCGTTAGGCTTCCCTTTCACCTATAAAGCTCAATGTTTCTCCTTCCTTCTTCTCTTCCGTAACTCAGTACCGCCCATCTCTCTGTCCTATCAAACTTCGACACGTGTTGCTGATGATTCCCGACAACTACGTGAGTAAGTGAGCATCACGCAATCATCGCCGTACCAATGTTCCGCCCGCCTAACTCATCTACTCTTTTCAGACGGAATAACATTTTTTTTAAAATCATTATGCGTACAACCTCATTTTTGTTTAGTATTGTGAACGTAATTAGTTTTGAACCAATTCTTTTCTTTGTTTGTTGATTCATTGTGAACGTAAATAGTTTCCATTTTAGTAAACATAATTTTATTCTATAAGTACATCTATATTTGAATTAAGTACACTCCAAACCATACATGTATATCTTCAAATATGTTTTTGTGTACTCACGCAAGAGCGGTATGGCACCAATCTAAATTTTTTGTAATTGATGTTGAACATCTAAATAAGGATTAATTAAGAGATATTATGGGCTATGCCGTGCATGATCAGATATGATCTTCGTGATGTGGCTTTCTTTACAGATTATTCAGAATTTGTGAAAATTGTGTATTTTTCTTCGACCGGCCGACATTTTCGACATATCTGAATGATATGAAGATTGACAAGAAGGAGTTTACTTCTTTCTTTTTATCTTTTGTTCATAAAAATGCAAATGTAAGTGCAGATTTTTTGCTGCGCCAAACGCGTACATCTCCGTATATTGTTTTGTACGTAAACAGTTTCTCATTCAATTGGTTCATATGAGCTTATCTTTTGTTCTTTTGTTGTAAAAAAATTAATTAATTAAATAAATGATATGAAATACTACTACTTAACATATGTGACTTACTGGTGACGAAGATTAAAATTCATATAAGTTTATTGGGAGACAAGAAGAATCTTCAAATAATTTAATATTTAATCGTTTAAAAGTGGCATCCTTACGATGGTTCAAAGAATTCTTGGGGAGACATGCATTACTGATTGGACTAATGCAACAAGACGGAGTTGGTGATGTCGATCACTGATTATCATCGGCCTATCCATACTACAAGTGAAGCCAATCGAAAACCTTCAAGATTTTTGAAATGGCTAAATGTAATTATAATTGCATATTGTACCTATTTCAACTATTCACACAACATGAGAGGAATCAATTTAACTGAAGCATAAAATATTTATGGTAGTTTAATACTCAAATAAGCAAGCATCAATTTTGAAGAAGAAGACGTTTCTCTTTGTTGGATAAGCTTGAAGTTAACTTGAGGAAGCTATTGTCCTAACCGAGTAATGGTAAAAAGGATAAGATCAATTGTGTTTAGGAGTTATCTAAGCATAAAGAGGTTCCCTATTAGGAATTGGTTTTGGTGTTATATAAATAGAGGTCTTATGCTAAGACATTAGACATGAGTTTGAGAGAGAAAGATTGAGAGGCTTTTGTTTTGAGTGAGTTTCAAAAGTTAATAAAAGAAGTGCTTTTATAAATCTTAATCTTGATATTCAAATTCTAGATTTAGTATCAGAGCATTCAGGTTCGTTTTGATATGTACCTTGTTAAAAACACAACTATCGTTCGGTTGAAAATATGAGTGAATTAGCCACAACTACCAATAAACCAAAGGAAGGTGCTCATTCATAATTACAATGCCCGATATTGCTAAACAGCTCCAACTACACGGTTTGGTCCATGAAGATAGAGGTGATGCTGCAGGTAAACAAGGTTTGGGAAACAATTTGATCCGGGATCGATGATGTCGAAAAGAATGATCTCGCCTGGGCTATACTGTTTCAATCCATACCAGAAGCACTACTCTTACAAGTTGGTAATCAAGAGAAATCTAAAACAGTCTAGGATGCTATTAAAACACGAAACATCCGGCGCTGAAAGAGTAATAGAAGCACGACTACAGACCTTGATGACTGATTTTGATAGATTAAAGATGAAGGAGATCGACACAATTGATGATTTATTGGGAAAGTTCTCTGAAGTTTCTACCAAAACAGTGTCCTTAGGAGGACCATTAAAGAAACAAAGATCGTCAAGAAATTCCTCAAGAGCTTACCAAGAGCAAAATACATCCATATAATTGCAGCTCTTGAACAAGTTCATGATCTTAAAACAACAACGTTTGAAGACATTGTTGGGAGATTAAAAACCTCCGAAGAATGAATCCAAGAAGAAGAAGATTCACACAAGGGTCAGGGCAAGCTTATGTATGCAAACGCTGCTTCACACGAGGGTCAGGGCAAGGTTATGTATACAAACGCTGCTCTGCTCTGTGACAACCCGTCCCGTGGAGCCTACTAGCCCACCGCTAGCTGCCCCCATAGACCCCAAGCTGGCTAGGTCAAAGGGTGGGGACCAGGTTTCGAGGAAAGCCTGGAGCACCAATAACCTACTGGTGGATTTGGATGTGAGTTCTTTTCCACGGTGAGGGGTTAGGATCAATGACCTGCAGGACCAGCTTAGGGCCTATGGGGACAAGCTAGCGGGATGCTAGTGGGGTCCACGGGACGGGTTGTTACATGCTCCACAAATACAAGAGTCTTCTTATGACGGAGGTAGATGAAGAGGATCAGGTCGTGGTCGTGGAAGAGGTTGCAGAAGGTTTTATAATGGACGCTTTGGCTATCAATCAAGGGAGTATGGCTATCAACAAAGGGACAAGACCAAGATAACATGTTTTTGGTGTGATAAGCTAGGATATTACGCTTCTGAATGTCCAGATCGCTTACTTAAGTTAATCAAACTTCAAGAACTGCAGGAGAAAGAAGAGGAAGACACTCATGAGTCAAAATCTCTTTTGATGTACGAGGTGGTGTATCTTAACGAGAAGAATGTGAAGCCAAAAGAACTTGATACATGTTCAGACAAGATTTGGTATCTTGATAATGGCACCAGCAATCACATGACAGGAAACAGAGCATGGTTCTGCAAAATCGACACAAGGGTCACAAGAAATGTGTGCTTTGGTGATGATTCACTGGTTGACATTAAAGGAAAAAGATCGATCATGTTTATCACTAAAAACGGAGAACAAAAGATATTGGCAGAGGTCTACTACATCCCAGATCTTAAAAGCAACATCATCAGTCTTGGACAAGCTACTGAATCCGGTTGCGATGTAAGAATGAGAGAGGACTTTCTAACATTGCATGATCGAGATGGAAATCTACTAGTGAGAGTAATTCGTTCAAGAAACAGGCTATATAAATTGAATCTGGAGGTTGAGAACACAAAGTGTCTGCAGATTGCAGGTCTGAATGATTCAACAAAGTGGCATGCTCGATTAGGACCTATCAACTACGAAACTATTAAGAAGATGGTTACTAAAGAACTAGTTATCGGGATACCTAGTGCTCCTAAAGGAGGAGAAACATGTGTATCATATTTATTTGGAAAACAAGCAAGGTAAACATTCCCAAAATCAACTTCTTATCGAGCAAAACGAGCACTAGAACTTGTTCACGGGGATATTTGTGGACCTATCTGTAAAGCCCCCGAACTGTTCCATGACCAAAACCGCCCAGAACAGCCCTGGGATGCTACTTTAGAAATAGCCACCAACGATCCGGCTAAGGTTCTAAAACCCATTTAGACCCTCAGCCAGTCCATCAGTGTTATTTCCACCACTTTAGACATCACTTAGGCTTGCCAACCCTCATGATGCCTAAGTGTTGAGCCGACCCGGGCTAAGTCATTATCAGACATTACTCTTACACGAATATAAAACCGTTTTCTTTCATTATATAAAGATATTTCACAAAATTTAATAAAAAGACTTTTAGCGTTTGTGGCTAGGCCTATTGCCAAAAAGATTATACATATTTTCCTTTAACATATAAAACATACTTTTTCTTTACACAAGGCACAAAAACTATTTTCGGGCTCCTATCATCCAACACGACTCTAGCTTCCCACTACTAGTTACCTGCAGGACAAAATTCTATCATAAGTAATCTAAGATTACTTAATTAGTCTCAGGGGTCCCTACAGAAGATTAGATTCTCATCTCAACCCCAAAATCACAAGGAATCAATCAATCACCACACACAAACAATCAATCAGAGAAAGCATGCGGTAGGTAATAAGCCAAGCAAATAACCACAAGCAAGCAATCAATGCAATCATGCAAAATTTGAATAAAGATAAGTTTTTAGACAAGTTTTACTAGGGCTCGGATATGCTGCTTTCTTTCCCACTCCCTTGTTATGCCCGCATTACAACCACAAAGGCATGCAACCGGTACAAAACACCAAATACACCGTCGTGTAATCAACCTCGGTCAAGGTAGCGAACCAAGACACCGAGCTCTTCGCGACAACATGCAAGCACTATGTTAAGGTGCATGTTGAAGCGGTTCCACAGGGAAGGTCAGACACATCTCCATTCTTGGTGCGCTTATGGATAGTCGGACCTCCCGTCACGAACGCCACACACTAAGACCATCTAACAATTAAAATTTAAGTTTATGGTCTTAAAGAACACATAATCTTCAAAGAAAAGCAACACTTAACCTCACATGCAATAGATTAAATAAACGGATCAACATCCACATTTATGATCTACCATGGAATTCTCCTCAAACATTTTACTTAAGTTTATGGTTTAAAGAACACATAAACTACAAGTAACAATGTAAAATCTCACATGCAATAGATTCAATGAACGGATCAACATCCACGTTCATGATCTACCATGGAATTCCCAAACAAAATTAGATGCAAAAACTTCAAGAAAACTACTAAGAAAATCAAGAAGATGCAACTATATGCACATGCAAATCAAATCTAGAACGGGTCTCCTAACTCCGAACTAGATCGGATCAATGCTCCCTGAACTCACTGTTTTTCGAAGAACTTCAGCTTCTCCAACTCAATCCCTTGCTCGCTTCGACACCTTTTCTCGTAGATGTAAGGAACAATGATACAAGCTCTCCACACTTAAGAAAATTTCTCTCGACTTCTCACTGATCTCTCCAACAGCCTTTGGGCATTCTCTCTCTCTTTCTTTTCTCCAAAATGAGAAGTAGAGATGGTATTTATAGAGAGTGTGGAAGAGCTCCTTAGTCCATACGCATGGGTGAGGTGTCGCGATGAAATTCTCTAACTCAACACTTGTCCAAAGTGTGATGATGATGTGTGTCTCTCTCATTCTCCCATGTCACAAGTGGCGAGTGGAAATAAGGAATATTCCCCTCCAGTTCTCCCAATTCCGATTAAATTATCTCTTAGTGGAATCCTTCCACTAATGATTAATTATTTAATTAATTAATCACCCACTAACTCCTTCCTTGGATTTAAATATTCTCCTTAGTGGGTTCCTTCCCACTAACACACATCGCATCCCGACCATGGTTCAGTTTCGTTGGTCCCTGGTACGCTAATCTGTCCATTCCGCGTACGCCTGTACGATCGATCGTACGACCGACTAGTTGTACCGACCGACCTCTTTTCAGTTCAACCTGTCCTTACTTCCACGTCCGTCTGGCCCGTACCACGTTGTGCGGGTCACTACACTATCTCTCCAACTACAGCTGCGCAAAAGAGATACATGTTTTTGTTGATTGATGATTTCTCTTGTTATATGTGGTCTATTCTCCTAAAAGAGAAAAGTTAGGCATTCGAGAAGTTCAAAACATTCAAAGTTGTGGTTGAGCATGACATGGAAAGTACTATCAAGACATTTTGAACAGACAAGGGAGGAGAGTTTATTTCTCGAGAATTTCAATTGTTCTTTGAAAGAGAATGGATCAACAAACACCTTACTGCACCCTATACGCCTCAACAGAACGTAGTAGTTGAGCGACGGAACAAAACATTGTTAGGGATGACTCGAAGTATTTTAAAATATATGAACATGCCAAATTATCTTTGGAGAGAGACGACAAGACATGCAACTTACTTTATCAATAGAGTGGGAACAAGAGTGTTAGAGGATTTAACACCATATGAAGCACTTAAAAGGAAGAAACCGAATGTAGAACATCTTCGTGTGTTTGGGTGTATCAGCTTTGCAAAGACTGAGACTCCACACCTCGAGAATTTGGATGACAGATCGCGAATGCTTGTCAACCTTAGTATAGAACCTGGTTCTAACGCATATCGACTCTTTGATCCTGTTAGTCGAAAGATTATTGTGAGTAGGGACGTTGTTTTTGATGAAAACAAGAGCTGGATGTGGAGAGATTCAGAAGAATCATCCTTGGACTCAAGAATGTTCACTCTTAGTATTGGAGATTTTGGGAACAATGGAATCAGAGAAGACGGAGTGGTTGCAAAAACAGAGGAAAATAGAATGAAAATAATGACACTATCGAAGAAGAGGATACTTGCAATGAGTCTTTTGACGAACTAGAACCAGAGTTAGCTGAAGGCTAGGAACCATGTCAATCAGCTCCTGTGATTAGAAGATCAGCAAGACAAACTACCAAGCCAAGTTATTTGAAAGATTATATATTATTAGCAAAGCTTGAGGGAGAACAATTGTTGCTTACTATCGATGGAGAACCTTCGGCCTTTGAAGAAGCAATGGAGCTGAAAGTATGGAGAGATGCGTGTGAAGAAGAAATTGCATCAATTATTAAGAACAAAACATGGAGTCTCGTCGATTTTCCATTGGGATGTAAACCAATTGGTTTAAAATGGGTGTTTAAGGTGAAACGCAACTCTGACAATAGTATAAACAAGTACAAAGCGAGGCTGGTGGCAAAAGGCTATGTACAAAGACATGAAAGTAATTTTGATGAAGTGTTTGCACACGAAATAACAGCTTTAAACGGCGGGGAAATACATCATTTGGATGTTAAGATTGCATTTCTTCATGGTTAATTAAGAGAAGATGTGTATGTTACTCAACCTGAGGGTTTTGTTACTTAAGGTAAGGAAGAAAAGGTTTACAAACTACTCAAAGCTCTCTATGGTCTAAAGCAAGCACCCATGACATGAAACACTAAGCTGAATCAAATTCTGTTAGAATTAAGATTTGAATAATGCTCCAAGGAACCCTTTATACAGAAAGCAAGAACAAGGACATCTTCTCATTATGGCGGTTTATGTGGATGATTTGCTAGTCACAGGCTCTAGCTTAGAGCTTATACTCGATTTCAAAAGGGGAATGGCAAGGAAGATTGAAATGAGTGATTTGGGAAAGCTTACATATTATCTTGGTATTGAGGTTTTCCAAGGAAAAGATGGAATTGTATTGAGACAAGAAAGATATGTGGAGAAAATTTTCGCCCGAGACAGGAATGAGTAACTGCAACTCTGTTCTTATCCCGATGGAGTTTGGTTTGGAGCTTTCTAAAGCTCCACATAAAAAACACATTGATGAGAAAAACTATAGAAGGATCATCGGGTGCCTTAGATACCTGCTCTATACTCGGCCTGATCTTTCATTCCCTGTTGGTGTTCTGAGCAGGTACTTGCAGGAACCACGAGAGTCGTATGGAGTCGCATTAAAGCAAGTTTTAAGATATCTTCGTGGAACATCCTCTCATGGTCTCTATTTCAAGCGAGGGAACAAAACAGGTTTGATAAGATTTAGCGATAGCAGTCTTAGTGTGGATTTGGATGATGGAAAGAGTAATGCAGGTCACATTTTCTATTTCAATGAATGTCCCATCACATGGTTCTCCCAGAAACAACAAGTTGTTGCTCTATCTTCCTGTGAAGCAGAATTTATGGCTGCTATAGAGGCAGCTAAGCAGACTATTAGGCTTCAAGATCTTTTTGCAGAGATCATTGGGACTGAAAGTAAATCGGTGACAATTCGAGTTGATAACAAGTCTGCCATCGCACTCACTAAGAATCCTGTCTTCCACGGACGCAACAAGCACATTCATCGATGTTACCACTTCATAAGAGAATGCATTGAGAATGGACTGGTTGTAGTTGAGCATGTTCCAGGAGTTGCACAAAGAGCTGACATTTTAACAAATGCACTCGAGAAGAAAAGGTTCAAAGAAATGAGAGGCCACATTGGTGCACAAGAAGTTTTGAAGAGTAGTTTCAAGCTTATGGGGGGAGAATGTTGGATAAGCTTAAAGTTAACTTGAGGAATAAGCTATTGTTCTGACCGAATAATGGTTAAGAAAGATAAGATCAATTGTGTTTAGGAGTTATCTAAGCAGAAAGAGGTTTCCTATTAGGAATTGGTTTTGGTGTTTTGGTGTTATATAAATAGAGGTCCTATGCTAAGACATTAGACATGAGTTTGAGAGAGAAAGATTGAGAGGATTTTGTTTTGAGTGAGTTTCAAAAGCTAATAAAAGAAGTGCTTTTATAAATCTTAATTTTGATATTCAAATTCTAGACTCTTGTCGTGCAATGCAATCAATCTAGCTAGTGTTGAGACAATCGTACTATTTACTCATGGAAGGTAACTCAGTAACTACGTTGACTATAATAAACTTCTCCAAATCCAAGGAAGGGATGCACATGTAGGAATCATGTTGGATGATATTTGAATATGGCTGACCCGGTTTAAGCTGTTGTCTTTCGCTTAATTATGTCCCATGGTCATAATCAAATAGCATACCATTTGGCAAATTTGGCCCGCCAGAAACCAAATTCACTATTGACATTTGACACCAATGTAGTATTTTTTTTTTCACTAGAGTGTCTTTATTGAGTAAAACCTATTAAACAGGCCAAATTTACAAGCCAAAAGAACAATTCTAAAAAACAACCCAACTAAAACAAAAGGGGAAAATTTCCAAACAAAATGCCAACTATTTAATATTTGGCAGAAAAAAACATGAACCTTTTTCGTTGTCAGAAAAATATACAGACTATTTCTTAGTTGATAAAAAATACACGAACAATTATTTTTTTTTCAATTTCTCATTGTTTCTGTTACGACTGTTAACGGCATTACGACAGCGTTACTATTAAAAAAAAAATCCAAAAAAAAAACACAAACTATTTATTTTTGCCAGAAAAATACATGAACTTTTTTTTATTTACCTCAAACATACATAATTTCCCGTTTCTTATTTTTCCATTAACAATATTAGAGATCATAATTTATAATTTTATTTGCTCTCTTGAACTTCATACAAGTTTTCACTACTATTTAGAATAACTAAATTCAAAAATAAAAATACACAATTAGATTAATCGATTTCCAAATTTCTCAATTAGTGTTGTTTTTGGATTTATACTGACTTTACAAATTTTGAAACTTCATCAACACTTAAATTCTAAAATTTCATGAGATCTCCACCTTTGTAGACCTTTGTATACCTTTTATAAAATATTCATCTCTCTAGTTTAGTACCTTTTATGATGCTAGTGTAAATCATCTAATGGGATGGTGTACGCAAACTTGATTGAGATCATAGATTATAGCTATTTTGTGGGACATCAACTCTTGCAACCTAGCCAGATTCACCATTCATTTATGCAAAAACAATACTAACTGAGAAATTTGGAAATCGATAATCTAATTGTGTATTTTTGTTCTTGAATTTAGTTATTCTAAATAGTAGTGAAAAATTGTATGAAGTTCAAGAGACCAGAGAAAATTATGAGTTATGATCTCTAATATTGTTAATAGAAAAATAAGAAACGGAAAATTATGTATGTTTCAGGCAAATAAAAAAAAGTTCATGTATTTTTCTGGCAAAAATAAATAGTTTGTGTTTTTTTTGGAATTTTTCTTTAAAATAATAATGCCGTCATAATGCCGTTAACAGTCGTAACGGAGACAAGAAGAAATTGGAAAAAGATAATAGTTCGTGTATTTTTTATCACCTAAAAAATAGTCTGTGTATTTTTCTGACAATGAAAAAAGTTCATGTTTTTTTCTGCCAAATATTAAATAGTTGGCGTTTTTTTTGAGAATTTTCCCAAAACAAAAGCCCACATGCCCAGATATAATTTCTTCCTTTAGACTGAAGAGATAAGGTGGATCACGGACCACGTGGCAAGAGGGAGACATGCTAGTTAACACGTGGGAAGTCGAAGAATGGAGTCTCCGATCACCGGCAGACGGAAGTAGTGCCGGAAAACTTTGATTCCGGTCAAAATCGCCGGAAAGTTACACCGGAATCTCGATCTACACCCAGAAAAAGCAGCGGATTCCAATTTTGCTGAGAAAATGACTCCAAAGCAAAGTTTCATCATCTTCGTCTTAAGTAAAGAACTTTTCAATCTCCAAGAAAGAATCTATATCATAAACCTGCAAACCAAACAAACTCCATCGACCCATCAAACTTCGGCATAGAAACATGCATCATCATTAATTACTTCAAATCAAACCAAGTGAATGATAGAAGCAATCAAAAGCGGATCCGAAGATGAACCGAATCAAGTGGGACAACAAAAAGCTAAAACCAAACACCGCCAAAAGAAAGGCGGTGGATCTACCAGAGAAAAGCCGGCCTAAACGGTGCTAAGGTAGCCACCGCTGCCGGAGAAAGAACCGGCCAAAACAGTGCTAAAGGAGCCACCATTGCCGGAGAAAAAGCCAACCAATCCTGTTAAGAAAACCGGAGATGCCAGACGCGAATCCAATACACGGGAAACTAAGCCGGGAAAAACCAATCCGACGTACAAAAAACAGATCGGAAAGAGTTTCTTTCTCTCTCAGAAATCGTAGAGAGAGTAGAGGACACCAATGTAGTCCATTTTCAGTTTTTTATTTTTTCACATAGAAAGATATTAATATTATGCACGTGGAAAATACGTAATTTATGCGGAAATGAACTAACTATCTACATCACGGGTTGAACAATAACAATAGTTCACGTGCTTCATTTCTCTAAAAGGTGATGTTTTCTATCCATTCAATTGGTACGTTGGAAATTGTTTTATATGTATTTTAATCGTCTGTAATTTTATTTTTATTTTAGTAATTTCTTTTAGAAACCATCAAAAGCAATGTCTCATTTGGCTAAAAGCCTAAAAACTATTCCAACTGGTATGAAGTTATGAACTAACAAATAGAAAAAATAAATAATCAAAAATAGGATTCTCACCAAGGTGAATATTTATATAATTCAAAAAGATAATACACCATCATAATTATATTTCTTTTATTTATTAATTTTTATTTGCTTAATTTCTTCTAAACTCAAAATTTCTATATACCACTAATTCTTTTTGTTGCATTAACAGTTCATTAAAACTTTTGACCCTACTTTACCTTCTAACATTCCATTTATAATAAAACGGAAATACACAACATTATTTTGTAGACTATATAATTTTAATAAGTTGGTTACAAATAGATTATACATTAATGATAGATTAATTGGTTACAAATAGATTATACCAAAAATTTTAAAGAGAATATTCGAAAGAATCATATCATCTAACTTACATATTAATTTCTTTTATTAAATTATTCATCAAATAAAATCTTTTGATATCTAACTTAACTTATTAATTTGTTAATTATCATTATACTTTACCTCTCATTTTTATATATGATTCTATTTTGTGAAACAAATAAATTCTCATATTATTTATTATAATTAAAAAATAGTTTTATTTCTGGAGATACCATAAGTTGAATTTTAACATACCAAAATTTTATTTTAAAATATAAATATACAAAATTTTTGTATAAAATAAAATCTAACCAATGTTATAGCACGGATACTTATTTAGAATCATTAACAATATAAAACTTACAAAATAGGTGTCTTTTTTCAAGCCATCATATTTAGCATATAATTTTATTGCATAATGTTTTATCCAAAAAAGCTTTTAAAAACAATCACATAAACTATATTTTATATAAAAATTAAAATATAAATAAAATAAATTTCAACCCGTGCTCTAGCACGAGTCTTAATCTAGTCATTTTAGTATAATAGCAGTTGCACTTGACATCGATGGTTCATGCCAATCTCTTGCTTTTTGTATTTTTGTTGAAAAAACCAAAACTATTTATTTTATTTGAATGTATAGATCAATATCTATCGATTTAGGTTTACTGATTTCTAGGGTTTTTGGTTTATGAATGATGATATTTAAAATAAATCCTAATCTATAATAAATAGTCTGATATAAATTCAAATTGTGGTAATTTTGGAAAAAAAATATTTTGTGCTATTTTTGGAAAAAAACTAAAATATGGTATTTTTGGAAAAAACCTTTTTAGTGGCATTTAAAGGAATTTCTCATACTAATACAAGAGCATACATTGATCATTAATCAAGGAGAACTTTGAGTCATTAGCTAAAGAGAAAATGGCACATGAGAGATCAATGTCTGTCGATAACTCTTCCACGAGAAGCTCAATGGAAGATGAGATGGTCCCTGTCAAACAAAGACTACTGGACATTGAAAGAGTAGTTATGACTAAGCGTCTCACCGTCATGAAGATAGCTACTTGAGGTAGTACAAGGACCATAACATGAAGCTTCAGAATCTTGGGAGCAAAGAAACTCACCAATGATAGGTGACAAACCATAATCTAACAGGTGGAGTATTTCTAGCATAAGAGCCTTGGCTATAGAGATCAAGGCTTCCACACAAAGGTTGTGGTCGGTGTGACACCAAAAAATGATAGCTCATATTTTCCGGCGACTGATGAAAGGTGGTTACTAGTGATAATGGGTTAGCATTACAGATAAGAGTGAAGTTCTTTGGGTGGTGGCTGCAATATCTAGCTAGTATTGACAAAGGGTGACTATTGACAAAGGATCTACCAAAGACATAGTCAAATTGGTGGAAACAAGAGTTCAGAGCTGTATAGCCTAATAGCTTTAGAGCCAAGGGAGCAGAGATAATTACCACATAAAGAGCATAAACCAGTGCTCTACCTAGATGATTGAAACATCCTAGCAGTTTAATCGGTGTATGCCTCAAGAGGAGTCTTCGGTATAAGAGGATATACTCACGATTTGGACCTAGATACGAGCTAGGAGTTGTAAAAGAGTAGAAAGAGGTTGACATGGATATTTGGAAGTTGGGCTGGAGCTAATAAACTGTTAATGGGCCGACTTCATGGATCACGCCCACCAAGGAAACACTAGGGTTTACACCATAGGCAAAATGATGTGTGGCGGCTGGTCGGAGTGGGTGACTAGAATTTCAATGACAAGAACATCTCCGGTGAACACAAAAACAGCCCAGGCAAGCTCTGTTGGTGTGGTGAGTAGATAGAGTGGAGGTCCAGAAGTTCGGTAAGACTGTGATTTTGAAGAGAAGCTCGCCGTGCGCCATCAACATCTTCCCCCGGAATCATTTGATATTTCAGAAGGGTATTCCTCAGCCATCAACAATCGAGGTGAAGGACTCTTCAGGTGAGAACAGGAATCCGACTTTTGAGTTGTACAACACAGTGGACAATCGATCCGCTATCGCAGAAACTGAGACTATGTAGAGACAGGTGGAAATCGCCGGAAACCACCCTCTTTCTTTGCGATAGAAACCGTCTAGATCTAGATTTTGCAAGCTTTTAAAAGGTAGCCAAAAGATTAAAAAATGGAGAAAACGCAGGAAAAGAAAAAGAGACTAAAAAAGATGAGAGCAGGGAATAGAACGGAGATCGCCCGACATCGGCGAGCCGAAGCTACCTCGATGCTGGAATTTTTTTACGGAAAGGTTGCTTCGATGTTGGTGACTGGAAGAAAAATCTTTTTTGGTTTAATTAATCCACCGGAAACTTTAATTACAACATTTCTCTAAGATTCATATTCTGGTTGGTTCTAGATCATATTTTTATTCGGTTCTATTTTTGGATTCGATTTTTGGATATAATATTTTTGCTCACATTGCATCAACTCAAATTATCTAAATCAAATACTCCTAACGGAACTTATTATCAAAACTTAAAATCTTGTTTTTTTTTTTTGTTATTTTGAAATTTATAAGAAGATAAATGCTACTATCGTCAATATTAAGCACTAGAGGATCTTCTTTAACAACGACTTTAGTCTGACTTTATGTTGTTGCTTAGATGTTCAAGTCATTGTCCATCAAACGAACAAAATCCCAAAAATAACAAATCAAATTTTTTTTATAACAAAATGTATTTGTCACTCCATCATTTATTATGAGGGATAGTTGGTACCTTGTTCTAAATTAGAAAATATGAAAATGCTTTTTAAGCTTGGAAAACGACGGTAGGCTACCACTGATCAATATTAGGGGGTGTTATTGGAGGAAGCATTTTAATTGATTTCAGTTATCTGTGGATTTTAAAATTCAATGGTTTTCTAATGCATTTAACGTGGATTTGTTGTCATTAACAGCTGGATTTGAAAGACATTAATGGATTTTAAAATCATTATTAACTGGACTTTATTATTTAACTTAAATAAAATAAATTTACCCATAATTGCGTTGTTAACCAAAAATGAAAGCAAAAATCAAGGCAAAAATATATTGAACTAATATTATCAATACTCGATACATTACATTGGTTTTGCAACAATAATGATGGAGAAGCTGGGTGTATCTGCTAAAATCACCGATGGGAAGCCGTCACAGCTAGGGCTCGCTGGAAGAGAGGAAGAGGACGGTGACGACGGAGAATGAGAGAAACCGGAGAGAGAGCAGATTTGAGGAGGTGGGTCAGGTGGAGCCACAGAAAAGAAGGCTCTGATGGCGGTGTTGGAAGAGGCCTCAAGACGAAGGAAGTGACCAAATGCGTCGGGAGTGGAAGACAAGACCTTAAAAATCGACGGAGGACAAAGAGTCATTTGAAGGGAGGAACCTCACCGGAATCGCAAAACGCCGGGAGAGAAGGCCATCTGAGAGATCTTGACTATGAAGCAATAACTGATCAGGAATGGAACCGCCGATGAAGAAACGCATGTAGAAGGACATCTTCTTAATTCTTCCACTAATATGCTGAATCAATTCTGAACATAGAGAAAGACATTGAAATACTTAAGAAATATGTTGGAGTGTGTTTGTTCATCTTTTCAGAGTAAAGTCCATTAAGATCTAAAATGACACCAAATCAAATGGACATTGAATAACAGAAGTTTTTTATGTATTCTAAAATCCATCAAATAAATACATAATCCAATAACACCAGATTTTAATTCTCTTTTTTAAATACCTAATTGAATAACGTTTGATTTCAAAATACATCAGATTCCTTTAAAATACAGTGTTGAATAACACCCCCTTAATCTCTATCAAAAATATCAATTAATGCAACAAACAGTCTACATTATATTCATATTTTCTAAATACATTTTGTGATCTATACTTTAAGTCATTAATTATATGGAAGGTCTTTGAAAAAATAATAATTTCAAAGTTTATCCAATTTTCATAAATCTTTTTACCTAATTCAAATATAAATATATGATAATTCTTTCACTTTTATTTGACTTTATATTTCGATTATTTTGAATTATTATATAATCCATTTACTAAATAGAATTTGTGATTTTTTCTACATATGATGTGATTCAAAAAATTTTAGACAATCGATGAATAAAAAAAATGCATATAAAATGATGTCTCATATCGCTTGGAAAAATAGGACAATGTTTCAGAGTCATAATATAAAAGAAACCAAAATGATTCTAAATACAAAAAAGCAGTGAAATTGATTAATCATACATTCAAATTTATAAATTTTCTTTGGTTTACTCTGATTCTTTATTTTAAAAGAATTTTAACTTTAAAAATAAAATAAAATATAATTAATTTAATGCTACACGGATAAAACATCTTATCATTATTTTATTAACCCTATCAATATTAGAGTAGTAGATATATCTAATTAAGTTGATTAAATTAATATTATGTAAAAAATCAAATTGTCTCAGGGATTAAATCATAAAATTAACAATCAAAATACAATTATATAATATTAATCTCTAAACAAAGCAAACAAAAATAACAAACTAATACAACTTAAAATTTAAAATTTTTACTTACAAATAACTTGTTACACGGTATACTGCGTTTACTGCTGAAACAAATTTTATTCATAATTATATGGTTGAATATGCTTTTCACATATCGTTCGCAAGTTTGAGGCTTTACTAAATTTCTTATCCTACCGTTTACCTCTTGGTGTTGGGCACAAAATAACACATAAGGCCCATATAAAAATAATTTTGTAATATACTTTTGTAAACTATACAAAATTGATTTAATTCGAATGGGTTTTTTCTAGTGACTTATCTCGCTGACAACTTAAAATTATTATCTCTACACCCTGATAGTTCCGTGCAATATTTTTCGAGGAAAAATTAGAAATAAATATTTGATATATTTTCAAAAATATTATTAAATTTTTATTTTTGTTTTCTGAGCAAACATTAGATAACAATCTAAATCTATGAGTTTTATTATTAAATTAGAGTTTTACTGTGGGCTTTCAACTCAAAACCAATTGATAATGAGTGAGAAGCCCTAGTCCTTTATACATTACTTAAGTCCCTTCACATCTATTAGATGTAGGATCTTTTCACCACACGTCCTCTCAAGATGATAGCTCTTCCAGAGCTATTAATCTTGACAGAATCCATCACGCTCTCTCAAGATAATGCTTTTTTTTTAGAGAACTCGGTGGAATTGGGCCTTTCTTTAGGCCATCAATTAATGGGATGATCGGGACTCTATCCGGATCGGATTAATTAACTGGCCAGCATGTGTAGGCTTTGATACCTTGTTAAATTTGGGCTTTACTGTGGGCTTCCAACTCAAAACCAATTGACAATGAGTGAAGAGGCCCTAACCCTTTAAAAATTACTCAAGTCCCTTCACATCTATTAGATGTGGGATCTTTTCTCCACACGCCCCCTCAAGATTATGGCTCTTCTAGAGCCATTAATCTCGACAGAATCTATCATTCATTACAATCATTATTGGATAAACTCAATACAATCCATGTAACTAGGTTTTCTAAGCAAGGGCAGATTCAAACCGTAATTAGTGAAAAATTGAAAATCAACGTCTTTAACCAAAATAGCTGTTACTTTATCTATTCTTGTCTTTAAGTGGAGTCTGGTGTGTTGATGGGTTTATTTATGTTTTTTTAAATATATATATTTTCTATAAAATTATTGATTTTGTAACATACGCAAACCAAAATGTGTATTTCGGGTATGGGTGTCGACCAACACCAATGGTGGTGTCGGTCGACACCATTATTTTCTGGTTCGACCAGTTCTATTTAATCGTCGATTTGGGTCGGTTTGGTTTAAGAAAAACCATAGAACCGGACTATTAAAGTGAGAGAACGACCTAGGTCGTGTTTTTGTTTTGTCTTACGCCGGTTTAGAGAAAACAAAGCGAAGAAAGTGTTCTTGAGGTTCTAGAGAAAGATTGGGAGATTTGTTGGATGTTCTTGGGAGATCTGAGGCTAGGAACGTGTTAGAAGCTTGCTAGGAAGGTTGGATTTGTTGCTGTTGGTCAGAATCTTCATGCAAAGTGGTGAGTGCATGATCATGACTTATCTAAGTCTGAGAACTCCTTTATCTTGCTTGTTTGGTGTTGTTTGTTGTGTTTTCTTGCTTGTTTGGGTTGCTATAGGGTTCCTACGGATTCATATGGCTTTGGGATTGAGTATTGGACGGACTGGAGGTGTTAGGAAGCTAGATTCGACTCTCGGCTTCGAGCAGTTTGCGATTTCAGAGGCAGTGTCGATCAACACCAGGAGGGTGTCGTTCGACACCAGTGAGCAGCATCGGTTGATACTGTGGGGTAGTGTTGATCGACACCAAGTGCCAGTGTCGGTCGACACTTGGCTGGTGTCAGTCGACACCTCCCTTCCAACGAAACTATGTTTGCTTCCTGGTTTGTTTGCTTTGTTTGTTGATTGTTTTGGACATTGGTATCTCAGTTGCTTGTGTGTATAGCCTAGTAGATGAGAGGATTGCCTTACTGAGTGTTTATTAAATACTCATGCATCTCAATTTGTGGTTGTGGTGCAGGTAAAGGCAAAGTGTAATCATGGAATCAAGGCAATGAAGAGGAGGATATTCTAGGGACTCGATTGGTTGTTGTCTGGCATTGCTATATTGCTAGAGTTGGGTTATTAGAAAATTGCTAGGTTGCCGGTTCTATATTTCCTGATATTTGGTTATTGGATATATATTGTTTATGGTTTAATATTGGTTATTTACTATTGGATATTAATTGGTTTAATGTTATGGTTTATGTTATCCGCGGTTGTGTGATTATGGTTAGGTGGCTAGTGGCTATGGAACCACTAGTTGTAGAGTATTTATTATTATTATTATTATTTATTATTTATTAAAAAAAAATGGGTCGGGTCATTTTAGTTTGGTATCAGAGCCCTTACGGTTCTAGGTTTGGGTTCACTAGGCTTTGTGCTGTAGATGTTTGGGATTTGCATGCTTTGATTGATTATGTGAGTTAGTCAATTTTGTGTGTCGTGGAGTCCTAGAACATCCTCTTCGAGCCTACTGTGTGATTTCACGGTGAGTTATGTTATTGTGTTCTATATAATTGTTTGCTTAGTCTTCTGTTCATGGTAGTGCAGATGGATAGAGATGATGTTGTTGCTGGTCATGGACGCGAACGTGGTCGTGGACGCAGACATGGTCGTGGTAGGGGCAGAGGCCCAGCAATTAGTGATACTATGGACCAGAGTGTGACAGTTGAGTGTGTTGGAGAGTCGCAGGGTGTCCAGGAGGATTCCATGAGTGTGGCCGGAGGGGGCGGTGTTAGTGCTCGAGTGGCCGGTGATGCTAGGATCCCAAAAGTGGGAGTTCCAGCAGGTGGAGTCCCTGGTGTTGATTTTGCGGCTTTGCTAGCACAGGTGTTGGAGTGGTTGCAAGAAATGGTACCGGCTCAGGCTCAGGTAGTGCCATTAGTGGTGGGGGAGGTGCGGCAGCCAGTGGTTGCAGATGTGGGAGCACATGGTCGTTATTTGTCCATGTTGAAGGAGATGCGTGGCATTGAGACTGCGCGGTTTTCGGGTGGTACAGATCCTACTGCTGCAAATGCGTGGAGGATGAGTAAGGAAGGTAACTTTTAGAATTTGAGATGTCCTAAGGAGTTTTGGGGGGACAAAGGGGTCCACAATTTGACTGGTGATGCTCAGGTGTGGTGGAGATCAGTGGCTGCTAGGAGTGCAGAGGGAGATGACTTGGGCTGACTTTGTGAAGGAGTTCAACCGCAAGTACTTTCCGAGGGAGGCATTAGACCGGTTGGAGGTACAATTCCTACAATTATCTCAGGGGATGCGGTGAGTGCGGGAGCTGGAGTTGGAGTTCAGTCGACTTCTAGCTTATGGGAGTCGGGCTATGGAGTTTGAGGAGGCCGAGATAAGGAGGTTTATGAGGGCTCTTCGTGATGACTTGAGGGTCCATTATAGAGGACAGAGTTATGCTACGCGTGCAGAGCTGGTTGAGACTGAAGCGGAGATTGAGGAGGATATCCGGGCATAGACAGTGTCGGTTAGTCCAGTGCTGCAGCCTAGGAAGGCTCATCACCAGGGAGGTTCTAGCAAGGGCGGCAAGCCTGCGCAGGGAATCAAGAGGAATTGGGAGGCTACGTGTGCTTTGGGTGTGGGAGCATGGATCACAAGGTAGCTATCTATCCCAAGAGGAGTGCTCTGACGGCAGTTATTCGTGTATGCTATCATTGCAGGGAGTCTGGGCACATCAAGCCCAAGTGTCCCAAGCTACAACAGATGGCAGTGGCAACAGTTCAGCATTTGGTGCAGCCTAGAGTGCAACAAATATCACAGATTGAGCAGGCGCCACAGGTGTACACGACGGTCGAGACTGGTGGAACCAGTGCCGGGCGACCATAGGTATAATTTCTGGTTCAGATTTTATGTTTTGTTTGTGATAAAGTGTTAGTTCTCAACACATGAGGTTTATGTAGGGACCTTGTTGGTGGGCGGGTTTAAGTCCCATGTTATGTTTGATTTTGGAGCTTCTCATAGCTTCATTACTCCGGAGTGTGCAGAGAGTGCGAATATCAGAGGAGATCCTGGGGAGCGTACAAGAGTTGTCAAAGTTGCGGGAGGCAAGTTTCTGAGGGTTATTGAACGAGCTAGGGGAATTGATATTCAGATCGGAGGAGAGTCGTGGCCAGCGAATTTGCATATCAGTCAAGTGGAGTTGTATGATGTTATTCTCGGGATAGACTAGTTGCATTGACATATGGTACATTTGGATTGCCATCGGGGTAGAGTGGTGTTTGAGCGTCCAGGAGGGAAGTTGGTTTTTCAGGGTATTAGACCGACTTCGGGGAGTCTCGTGATCTCGGCCATGTAGGCTGGGAAGATGATCGAGAATGGTCGTGAGGCTTATTTGGTTACTATATCGATGCCAGAGTCAGTGGGGCAGTCTACGGTTAACGGTATTCAGGTTGTTTAGGAGTTTGAGGATGTGTTTCAGTCATTGCAGGGATTACCACCATCTCGATCTGATCCTTCCACGAATTGAACCGGGGACAACACCATTATCCAAGGCTCCTTACAGGATGACTCCAGCAGAGATGGCAGAGCTGAAGAAGCAGCTAGAGAATTTGTTGAGCAAGGGATTCATCTGTCCTAGTGTATCTCTGTGGGGAGCGCCAGTGCTATTTTTTATGAAGAAGGATGAGAGTTTCCGTTTGTGTATTGATTACTGGGGCTTGAACCGGGTCACTGTGAAGAACAAGTACCCTCTTCCAAGGATCGATGAGTTGTTGGATCAGTTGAGAGGAGCTACTTGGTTCTCTAAGATAGATCTGGCATCGGGTTATCATCAGATACTGATAGATGAGGCAGATGTGAGGAAGACTGCTTTCAGGAAGAGGTATAGGCATTATGAGTTTGTGGTGATGCTTTTTGGGTTGACTAACGCGCCAACAGCGTTTATGAGATTGATGAACAACGTGTTCCAGGAGTTTCTGGACGTGTTTGTCATCATTTTCATCGACGATATCCTGGTATTTTCTAAGAGTCCAGAGGAACATGTAGTGCATTTGAGGGCAGTTCTGGAGAAGCTGCGGGATTAGAAGTTGTTTGCTAAGTTGAGCAAGTGTAGTTTTTGGCAGCGGGAGATGGGTTTTCTGGGTCATATTGTTTATGGCGATGGGGTTTCTGTAAATCCGGAGAAGATTCAGGCTATCAGGGATTGGCCTAGACCGAATAATACCACAGAGATCAGGAGTTTCCTTGGTTTGGCAGGTTACTACAAGCAAGGCACGTCTGTTGACAGGGAAGGATGTTCCTTTTGTTTTGTCACAGGAGTGTGAGGAGGGCTTTACAAGCCTGAAGGAGATGTTGACTATTACGCCAGTGTTGGCTTTGGCTGAGCAGGGAGAACCCTATGTGGTTTATACAGATGCATCTAGAGTTGGTTTGGGGTGTGTGTTGATGCAGCATGGGAAGATGATTGCCTACGCTTCGCGACAGTTGCAGAAGCATGAGGACAACTATCCTACTCATGATTTGGAGATGGCTGCTGTAGCTTTTGCCCCTGAAGATTTGGAGATCTTATCTTTATGGTGCAAAAGTGCAAGTGTTTACAAATCATAAGAGCCTGAAGTATATATTCACTCAGCCTGAGCTGAACTCGAGGCAAAGGCGGTGGATGGAATTGGTGGCGAATTATGATTTGGAGATAGGCTATCATCCTGGTAAGCTAACTTGGTTGCAGATACTCTGAGTCGGAGGAGAGTAGCTTCGGATCAGGAGCAGGAGATGGAGTCTCTGGTAGGAGAGATCAGTGCTTTGAGGTTGTGTGTTATTTCTCAGGAGCTGTTGGGTTTGGAGTCGGTTGATAAAGCAGATCTTCTGAGCAGGGTGCGGTTGGCTCAGGAGAAGGATTTAGGGCTGGTGAATGCCTCTAAGGATGTTGATTCAGAGTATCAGGTCTCAGCTAATGGTACTATTTTGGTGCTTGGACGGATTTGTGTGCCCAAGGATGAGGAGTTGAGGCAGGAGATTATGAAGGAGGCTCAGGCGAGCATGTTTTCTATTCATCCAGGAGCGACTAAGATGTACCGTGATTTCAAGAGGTACTATCACTGGGTCGGGATGAAGAAGGATGTAGCTAATTGGGTCGCGAGGTGCGATGTGTGTAAGCTAGTGAAGGTTGAGCATCAGGTTCTAGGTGAGTTACTGATACGCCCAAATTCGAGGATCACTCAGCCGGACTAGAAAGGATAGAAACTCGGCAAGGTGCAAGGTGCAACAGGGGAGATTTGATGGATTGAGGGGTCGCACAGCAGTGGCAGAAGGCTGCTGATATTCCCAACTCCAATCGATGCTAGATATGACACACTAGCTCAGCAAGAGGAGGCTGTTGCTTGGATATTACACACCAAGAAGCAAGAAAGTGTTCTAGACAAAGAACAGAGAGATAGACTCTTAAAATGAAAAGGAATTTGACTGATCTTTCTCAAATGAGATTACATGTGTTTATATAGTGATAAGAAACTTGGTAACAAAGCCAAGTATTTCTTGAAACTAAAAAGACCATAAAGATATTAATTTGAATGAAGAGCCAATGTTTCCCTTCCCAAGATAGTTGAATGAAGACCCAACTCTTAGTGGATGTTTTCCTTCCCGAGGTGAGTTGAACTCTATTTTCGTCACTCCTCTTTGACCACAAAATAAAGTGATTATTTTGGATTTCCTTGGGCTTGTATTAGGCTTGTATTAGGCTCAAAGTTGACTGGACTTGATAGGTATCATCCCAAATAGGTTTTCTCATGCTCTCTTTGGACATATCTTGAATTAGCCCATTAAGTGCATTCCTTAGCTGTTTAACTTTTGCTTTAGTCATTAGTCCTTCAGGTACAAGCAATGGTTCCTAAGCTACAAGTTCCTCTGGTTCAAGCTCAACTACATATTCCTCAGGTTCAAGCTCAGCTACTAGCTCATCCTCCTTAGCTCCATCCATGATCACATCATCCCTCTCCTCTTGAAAAGGATTTGACCTCAAATCTGGATCATTTGCCACAAAAAGAACTAAATCAGAAATATTAAAGCTTGAACTCACATTGTACTTACCTTGAAGATCAAGTTGGTAGACACTGTCATTGATCTTTCTTTTGATTTCACATTTGTATCCAACATCCTTTTTGATGACTTCTGTAAGTGGTGCAACTATAGTGCTAAAGTCCTTCACAAAGTGCCTATAGAATCCAGCTAGTCCATGAAAGCTCCTTACTTCTCCAACGGTCTTAGGACTTGGCCAGTCTCTTATAGGCTTAACTTTATCCTCATCAACCTTAATGCCATCTGCACTACCAACAAAACCTAGAAAGACAAGGTTATCCGTACAAAAAGAGCATTTTTTAAGATTGGCAAACAACTTTTTCTCACTAAAAATTGTAAGAACCGTGTCTAGATGCTGAACATGTTCTTCCAGATTCCTTCTATAGACTAAGATATCATCAAAGTAAAATACAACAAAGATTCCAATGAATTTTCTCAAAACATGGTTCATTAACATCATAAAAGTGTTGGGTGCATTTGTTAGCCCAAAAGGCATAACCAACCATTCATACAACCCATGCTTAGTTTTGAAAGCAGTTTTCCATTCATCACCCTTTTTCATGTGTATTTGGTGATATCCACTTTTGAGATCTATCTTAGAAAAGACACAAGAACCATGCAGTTCGTCAATCATCAAGCCTAGGAATAGGATGTTGATACTTTACCGTGATGTTATTGATGACTCTACAATCAACACACATGTGCCAACTTCCATCCTTTTTGGGCACAAGTAGGACTGGGACCGCACATAGGCTCATGCTCTCTCTGATATGTCCCTTCTCCATGAGCTCATTAACTTTTCTTTGCAGCTCCAATGTCTCCACGTGGTTAGTCTTAGAAGTTGGTCGGTTTGGAAGTGATGCACCAGGGACGAAGTCAATTTTGTGTTCTATACGTCTTATTGACGACAAACCGTTAGGGTTCTCTTATAGAAATATATCTTAGAATTCCTGCAAAACATCTATCAAATCACTCGGGAGCTCCGGTGCAAGGTCAAAAAATCCCATTAGTGTTTCTTTATACACAAGCAAAAGCAATGGCTATTGAGAGTACAAAGATTTCCTTACTTGACCCTCTTTGACAAAGAAGTTGGAGTTCTTAGGAGATACCTCAGGTTTTGCTGATTTATTTTTTTTGTCCCGACTTTTCTTCAACTGGACCTGGTCTTGATGGACCTCCAACGGAGTTAAAGGAACCAGAGTGATTTTCTTTCCTTTATGCTCAAAGAAATGCTGGTTGGTGTAGCCATCATGTATCGCCCTCATGTCAAACTGTCAAGATCGTCCTAGAAGGATATGGCTTGCATCCATGGGAGGGACATTGCACAAGATCTCGTCTTCATATCGGCCGATTGTAAGAGGAACTGTGACTTGCTCCCTGACATACTGTTCGCCCGTTTCATTCAACCATTCCAGTTTAAAGGGCCGCGGATGAGGCCTGGTATCAAGTCTAAGCTTCCTAACAAGAGTATCACTAGCAACATTAGTACAACTTCCACTGTCAATGATCAAAGAACAAACTTTATCTTGAACTAAACATCTAGAGTGAAAGAGATTCTCCCTTTGTTCTTGGTCATTGGACTTAGGCTGAACGCTCAATGATCTCCTAGTAACCAGAAGTGTCCCTTGAGTTGGATATTCAAACTGTTCTTCCACTTCGTCCAAGATTGGACCGAGATCTTCCTCTTTTTCTTTATCGTCCTCAGACTCCATGTCACCGTTGTCTAGGAGGATCATTACCTTTTGATTCGAACATTTGTTGGCATAATGTCCAAGTCCTTGACATTTGAAACACCGAATATGTCTTGCCCGATTGTTGGTCTCAACTGCCTTTCCTTTATCAAGAAGAGTAGGAGCATTAGTCTTAAAAACTGAATTTGATGGGGTTGGAGACTTACCTTTATCTTGATAACTTGGTTTTGGAGCAAAGGAAGGTTTAGAGAAACCCTTCCTCTTGTTTTGTTGTTTAATTAGAATCGCTTTGTGCCACATTCCCTCCAAGCTTTCATATTCTTGAAGCTCCATTCTGTCATGAATGTCCCGATTGAGGCCTGCAAGGAATCTGGCCATGGTAGCTTCTAAGGTTTCATCTACATCAGCCTTGATCAATAAGCGTTCCATTTCCTGGAAATAGTCCTCCACAGATTTGGTTCCTTGAAGCAAGCGTCTGAGTTTTTGATGGAGATCTCATTGGTAATGAACCGACACAAACCGTTTCCTCATCAAGGTAGTGAGCTCATCCCATGAAGCTACTGGTCTTCCACTTGTCATTCTCCTGTGAGTCAAAACTTAATCATACCAGTTAATAGCATAGCCTATAAACTCAGTTGCTGTTAACCTAACCTTCTTGAGTTCAGAAATTTTTTGACAATCGAACATTAACTCCATTTTCCTTTCCCATTCTAAGAAAACACCCGGATCGTTTTTACTTTCAAATATTGGAATTTTAAGTTTTAAACCACCTAAATTGTCATTTCTTGTACCAAAAGGATTAACATCACCTTGATCACGGTTTCCATGACTTCGTCTATATCGGTTGATGGATCAATCATCTTCTCCATGGAACTCCTCTTATTCAATTTCCTCCTCGGGCTGGTAAGTTCTCCTTCAACGTTATCTCCTAGCTGTGGGTCTAGAACGGGTTTGTTGGCTATTCTGAATCTCATCGAGCCTCTGGGGTAGTTCTTCTAGACCTGTATTCATAAGGTTAGTAATAGTGTCATTCAATGCCCTCATTTGCAAGTTAGATAGCCCGGCGACAGAATTTCCGGGCTGATCTCTTTCTCCATCACTTTCCATGGTTTCCTGAAAACTTAACACCAAAAGTTAGCAGATAAAAAATCCCCACACACTCAAGTGTTTCTCTCAATTTCGGTAGGTCACTCAAGAGCTTTCTCCCTAAGTTATAAGAAAACAAATCCAAGCAACCCAATAGAATTCCCAAGCAACAAGGGAAGCAAAAGATAGAAAGAAAAGAGAATTTTGTGAAATCTGTTTTAACCACTCCAAGGCTGGATTTCTCTTCAGCCAGCAGGATTTCTCTTCCACCACCTAGCCAAATGCAAATCCTTTTTTTTTTGTTTTTTATTAGTATTTTTTTTTTTTTTTTTTTTTTTTTTTTTTTTTTTTGTAAAATAGAGATGGCCAAGGTAAGGAGATGACCCAGATTTAAGATAGAAAGAAGAAGAAGTATTTAGAAATGGAAGATGAGAAGATGAACGTATAAGTACCGATTGAGTGGCTCTGATACCACTTGATACGCCCAAATTCGAGGATCACTCAGCCGGACTAGAAAAGATAGAAACTGGACAAGGTGCAGGGTGCAACAAGGGAGATTTGATGGATTGAGGGGTCGTACATCATTTGCGGAAGGCTGCTAATATTACCAACTCCAATCGCTGCTAGATATGACACACTAGTCCAGCAAGAAGAGGTTGTTGCTTGGATATTACACACCAAGAAACAAGAAAGTGTTCTAGACAAAAAAACAAAGAAATAGACTCTTAAAATGATTTTTCTCAAATGAGATTACATGTGTTTATATAGTGATAAGAAACTTGGTAACAAAGCCAAGCATTTCTTGAAACTAAAAAGACCATAAATATATTAATTTGAATGAAGACCCAATGTTTCCCTTCCCAAGATAGTTGATTGAAGACCCAACTCATAGTGGATGTTTCCCTTCCCAAGGTGTCTTTCCCAAGGTGAGTTGAACTCTATTTTCGTCACTCCTCTTTGACCACAAAATAAAGTGATTATTTTGGGCTTTCTTGGGCTTGTGTTAGGCTCAAAGTGGACTAGACTTGATAGGTATCATCCCCAATAGGTTTTCCCATACTCTCTTTGGACATAAGCTCTTGAATTAGCCCATTAAGTGCATTCATAAGCTGCTTAACTTTTGCTCTAGTCATTAGTCCTTCAGGTACAAGCAATGGTTCCTCAGCTACAAGCTCCTCTGGTTCAAGCTCAGCTACATATTCCTCAGGTTCAAGCTCAGCTACTATCTCATCCTCCTTAGCTCCATCCATGATCACATCAGTTACTGAAGATTCTACCCATTCCAGAGTGGAAGTGGGATATGATCACGATGAATTTTGTGGTAGGATAGCCAGTGTCTCGGACTTTTGATGCTATTTGGGTCATTATGGACCGGTTGACTAAGTCAGCACATTTTCTAGCCATTAAGTAGACTGATGGAGCAACGGTCTTGGCTAAGAAGTATGTGAAGGAGATAGTCAGGTTTCATGGGGTGCCAGCGAGTATTGTGTGTGATAGGGATTCTAAGTTCACTTCGGTGTTCTGGAAGGCATTTCAGGCACAGATGGGCACTAAAGTGCATATGAGTACAACTTATCATCCCCAGACAGATGGACAGTCAGAGAGGACGATCCAGACGCTGGAGGATTTGCTGAGGATGTGTGTGTTGGATTGGGGTGGCCATTGGGCAGACTAAACCTGGTTGAGTTTGCTTACAACAACAATTATCAAGCGAGTATTAAGATGGCTCCTTATGAGGCTTTGTATGGGAGACCATGTCGTACACCGTTATTCTGGACTCAGGTGGGGGAGAGGAGCATGTTCAGGGCGGATTTTGTTCAGGAGACCCCAGAGAAGATTCGGGTTCTCAAGCGGAACATGAAGGAAGCTCAGGATCGGCAGAGGAGTTATGTTGATAGGAGGATGAGAGATCTTGAGTTTTAGGTAGGAGAGAGACTGTACCTCAAGATGGCCATGTTGTGGGGTCCAAACAGGTCAATGACAGATACTAAGTTGAGTTCGAGGTATATGGGTTCGTTCAGAGTGATTGAGCGGGTGGGACAGGTAGCATATAGACTGGAATTGCCTGAGGTTATGCGTGCGTTCCATTAGGTTTTCCATGTGTCTATGTTACGGAAGTGTCTATGTGAGGATGATCAGTTGTTGGCTAAGATACGTGAAGATCTTCAGCCTAACATGACTTTAGAGGCGAGACCAGTGAGGGTTCTCGAGAGGAGGATCAAGGAACTTCGGAAGAAGAAGATTCCTTTGATGAAAGTCATGTGGGATTGTGATGGTGTTGAGGAACAGACTTGGGAGCCAGAGGCGAGGATGAAGGCAAGGTTTAAGAAGTGGTATGAGAAGCAAGCCGCGACTTGAGGTTGTCTAACCTGGTCCCAGCTGTAATCCGTGGCTGGAGCGGGAATGGAGTATTCCAGCCCATCTCTCTTGTTTACTTGTTCGCTTAGGGGTGGTTGGTTGTGTGACTAGGTAACAAGATGAGGTGGTGTTTAGAGTACAAAATTTCCTCGAAGCGGTGGTTTGAGAGAAAGTTTCCTGAAATAAAAGTTTTTAAAAGTGGAAAGTTTCAAAAAGTGGAATGTTCTAAAAATGGAAAGTTTTATGTGAGTTAGAATTTGTCCATTTTTAGTGGTTGTGAGCCTTGGAGGGGCTTGTGTGGCCTTCGTGACGGACTATTGAGTCATTGTGCCTATGTGTGGCGGTCTTTTGAGACAGTGTGTGGCCTTTGTGGCGGGCTGTTTAGCCAATTGTGTGGCCTTTGTGGTGGACAGTTTAGCCAATTGTGTGGCCTTTGTGGCGGCCTATTTAGCCAATGTGCCTGTTTAGGCGGACCTTTGGGATGTATGCTCTTCGTGATGGTCTTTCGGGACGTGTGGCCTGTTGAGGCGATCCTTGGGGATGTATGGTCTTCGTGACGGTCCTTCGAGACAAGTGGTCTTTATGACGGTCCTTCGGTACGAGTGGTCTTCCTGACGGTCCTTCGGGACAAGTGGTCTTTGTGATGGTCCTGTTGAGGACATTTGTTTGGCCTTGGTGGCGGTCCTGTTTAGGACATTTGTTTTGCCTTGGTGGCGTCCTGTTTAGGACACTTTCTTTGGCCTTTGTGGCGACCCTTGTGGCATGTACATGATCTTTGTATGGTCATGGGGTATTCCAGTGAGGGGATATGTGGTTGGTAGGACATTGTGTTCTCTTACGCGAGCCACAAGAAGGAAACCTGGTTAGGGATAGGACTCAGACGTGTTTAGAATTGTTTGCTCGCGACTCTTGGGGGACGTTAGTTCTCCTAGTATCGCATATCCTGAGACTTTGTGGCTTGAGGGTATGGTTGGTATATCGACTTCGGATGACGATCCGGGGGGGCGCTATAGGGTGGCAACCCGAGAGACGAATATTGGACTTCCTTATGTATTATGGCATGCAGGTTTCGGCCTGATGAGGAGCCAATAAAAACTCAAGGGTAAGACGTATGAGTAAAGGAAAGTCCAAATGTCAAGAGAAAATAATGCCTGGAACGTGAGTCTATCGCCTAGAGGTGACCTTTCGTAGATCGGTTGGAGGAGTGCGGATCATGGAGACGGTTGCACGGGAGTCCCTGGCTGATGGTTGTTCGAGATTCGAGGACGAATCTATGTTGGTGGGGGAGAATTGTAACATCCACGAACCAAAATGTATATTTTGGGGATTCCTGCAAAGAGGAGAGTGCATAACCATGGCTTATCTAAGTCTGAGATCTCCTTTGTCTTGCTTGTTTAGTGTTGTTTGTTATGTTCTCTTCCTTGTTTGGGTTGCTATAGGGTTCCTACGGATTCATATGGCTTTGGGATTGAGTATTGGACGGATTGGAGGTGTTAGGAAGCGATATTCGACTCTCGGCTTCGAACAGTTCACGATTTCAGAGGCAGTGTCGATCGACACCAGGAGAGTGTCGGTCGACACCAGTGAGTAGCATCGGTCGACACTGTGGGGTAGTGTCGGTCGACACCAAGTGCCAGTGTCGGTCGACACCTCCCTTCCAGCGAGACTATGTTTGCTTCCTGGTTTGTTTGCTTTGTTTGTTGATTGTTTTGGACATTGGTATCTCAGTTGCTTGTGTGTATAGCCCAGTTGATGGAAAGATTGTCTCACTGAGTGTTTATTAAGTACTCATGCATCTCAATTTGTGTTTGTTGTGCAGGTAAAGGCAAAGTGTGATCGTGGAATCAAGGCAATGAAGATGAGGATGTTCTAGGGACTCGTTTGGTTGTTGTCTGGCATTGCTAGGTTGATAGAGTTGGGTCATTAGAACATTTCTAGGTTGTCGGTTCTATGTTTTCCTGATGTTTGGTTATTGGATATTGTTTATGGTTTAATATTGGTTATTTACTATTGGATATTTATTGGTTTAATGTTATGGTTTATGTTATTTGCGGTTGTGTGATTGTGGTTAGGTGGCTAGTGGATATGGGACCACTAGTTGTAGAGTATTTATTATTATTATTTTTATTATTATTATTATTTATTATTTATTTAAAAAAAACGGATCAGATCGTTTTAGGTTTATTGGTAGGTTTTTCAATACTTTTAATTTAAATTTTGAATATATCTTACTTGAAAATGAACTTATTTTCTATTTTTTGTTTATTTTACTAGATTAGGACCCGCCCGATGTGCGGGTTTAGAGTTTTTAAAATAAAATTAAATTTAACAAAGAATATAAAGTAAATATTTATAGTAAGTAAAAACTATCTATAAAAATAAATAGATAAACAGAGTTGTCCACTGTGATATTTGGTGTAAAAGGTGAGATTCTGCGGTTGAGACTATTAATCATGTTTTCTTTGAATGCCCTCGCTTGTGTGAAGTTTGGGATTTATCTATGATTCAGGTCTTGTCAATGGGTTTTCCATATGAGTAGGTGTACTCGAATTTGAATTTTATTTTCTGGAGGGGTGCATCTCAACATGGTGATCATGATCAACTTCTTCAATTACCATGAATTTTATGGATAATCTGGAATGCCATAAATAAAAAAGTTTTTAAAAGTTTAGAGATCGAGGCGAATGATATAAATTGCTCAAGCTTTGGACGATAAGTTAGCCTAGGAAGAGGCACTCTCTTTTACGGCAGTCATGTCAGCACCATCTCCGTCTTCGAATGTCCAGGTTTCTTCACCTGGTTGTCAGATTGATGGTTCATGGAAAACAACCAATGTGCATTCAGGATTGGGCTGGTTGTATTGCGTTGGTGAGGATCGAACCTTGTTGTTGGGGGCAAGTGTCTAAGAAGGAGCCCCTTCCCCTACATTCGGAGTTAGAAACGTTATTGAAATACGAAGGCAGATTATCTTGTATGTGCTTTGCGTTCTCTTATTTCTGAAGTTTCTTTTGTAAACCCCTTCCCTTCAGCTTGGACAACTTACAGAGAAATTTCTTTTTAATTTATTGTTTGGTTGAAAAAAAAATAAATAGGTACACTTTTAGCTAAAAAAAATAGTTGTAGATGAGTTCAAAGTTATTAAAATAAAATTAAATTTAACAAAGAATATATATTTAATTCTTTTCGTAAGTAAAAATAATGTATAAAAGTAAAGAGATAATCTTTTAGTTATAGAAAATAGTTTTTTTCTTTTTTGCTATAATACACTAATGTGTATATCTATTTACAAATCTATTATATACATTACCACTATAAGTGTATTTGTACACACAAATATATTTTATTGTTAAAATATACTTGTAGTCTTTACTACTACCAACAAATTATCTTTATAAACAAATTAAATAACATATTATATGTCTCTTCACTTAAACATTTTTATAGTTACAAAAACGCATACGCTAATATTACATACTCTTATCTCATATATTACAATAGCAGTATTTTTGAATAAATTATTTGATTGGTGAAAAAAAAATTGGAGACGATCTTTTTTTTTTTAACTTCAACCATCTTTTTCTTTATGTAAAGGTGAGTATTAACATTTTTTTAGAAACAGTAATTAATTGTATATTTTCACAATCATTGTTTTATCTTATATAAAAAGTAATCATTTTTATTGTAAAATTAGCAACTTAAAATTAAAATAAATAAACAATATTATAATTTCAAATTTATAATATATATATAATTTCCTTATTGTGATCTTTTAAAATTTTAAATCAGTTTAAATTTTATAATTTTCTTATAATTGCCTTTCAATATTTTTAAAATTGTTAACAGTTTTGTTTTACATTTGGAAGTTTACAAAAGTTTTTTTTTCATTAAAAGATTTTAAATAAAATTAGTTCTCAATTTTACTTTTATATAAAACCTTTTTATGGTAGGTTTTGAATTTTTACATTTTTTTTTAAATTTTAATAAATTTATAATTGACATTTGTCAACATCTAAATGATATAATTGACACGTGTCACGATCTTGTTAATGAGTAACTTTGACTTCAAGTTTTATATAATAAGATATTAGTTTTAACCAATTTTGCAATTATCTCTCATCTCCATGTCTCTACATTCTCATCTGGTTTAGCTTACTTAGTAAGAACCTGTTAAATCAATAAGTTTGATCATCCTATTCAGAATGTTTTTTTTACATCTATTTAGTTTAGGGGTGGGCAAAAAAACCAAAATCCGAAAAACCGAACCGAACCAAACCGAAATAAATGGTTTGGTTTGGTTATGATTAAGTCTAAAAATCCGTTTGGTTTTTATTTTAATTAACCATTTGGTTTAGGTTTGGTCTAGTTAAAAACCGTAAAACCGAATGGTTTTTTTGGTTTTTTATAGAACTTTAGGATAATTAGATATAATAAGTTTTTCAACTTATAAATTTATATTGTATAACAATATCAATAATTTTTTTCTTTATTGGGCTTATAGTTAATGATCTCCAAGTTTTTATTTTGGTTTTTTTTTTCTGTTTTTCTTTTTCAATAGCCTTTACTTTTCAAAAATTTAAATTTCAATTAAGTATTTAGGTTTTCAAAACTATATTTGGATTCTATTTTTTTGAATTATGTTTAGGATTTACTTTTATGCTTATTTTTTTGTTATTTATCAACTATCTATTTTTTAAAGTATGGAATAACAGTTAAAAACCGGGACCAAACAGAAACTAAACCAAACCGTTATACGTATGGTTTTTATATGGTTTCATTTTTGATAAAACCAAAAAAACCATAAACCGAAAAAACCAAACCGTAATCAAACCGAATTACATATGGTTTCTATATGGTTCAATTCTCATAAAACCAAAAAAACCGTAAACCAAAAAAAGCGAACCGAAACCAAACCGAAAAACCAAACGCCCACCCCAAATTTAGTTTGGGTAAAAAAGCTTAAAAATACCTCATCGAGATGAAGTATTAAACGTCCAAATAATAATTAGATGAGGTATTTTTAAGATTTTTTTCCCATTTACTTTGTAAAAAAAAGGATTTTAGAACAATATCAGAATCAGAACATCTATCTCACCGAGTAGAGTAGATTCTTGATAGTTCGGTCGCATCCATCAGTGACACTAGCCTACACACAAGACGATTGATTGAGATATCTTGGTGTGGTGTGCAGGAGATTAGGGAGAAAACAAAATCGTTAGGGTTTGGGAGGAAAGGGTTTTGACATAGCAAATCGCACCCAAAGGTAATGCAATTTTCTGGAGTTATACCTAATCCTTTTATCTAGTATCTCCATTGACGGAATTTGATTTGAATTAATATTCTAGGAGATATTTATAGTTTAGAGGAACGTTTTTTCTTAGACTTGGGTTGTCCGGACATTGGGTCACATTGTGGTACAAACTTCTGCGACAGTGGAAACATGTTACAGTTAGATAGTGTTGAGGGATTCGAGGATGAATTTTTGTTGGTGGGACAGAATTGTAACGCCCGCGAACCGGAAATATGGGTTATGCATCGATCGACGCCAGTGAGTGCATTGATCGATGCAACTGCACAATTGGTGTTCAGGTTAGTTATACTTTCTCCAGGTTTGACGCGGTTTAGTTGATGGAAAACCTAGGGCTCGAGTATTTTAAGGGAGAACTCGACGCCACTTATTCTTTTAGCCACTTTGTCGTTTCTGGAAGAAGAGAAAGAGGAAAAAGTTCTTGAGAGGTTTCTGTGAGTTTCTGGAGATTTCTAAGTCTGTTTTTGGTGTTTTTGGAACATGGATAAGGAGATATGAGCGAGAGTGTCGAGTAGGGGTTGTTGGGAGGCTTGAATCTCGTTGTTATTCGCCAGATCTACTTGTTTTATAGGTGAGTGCGGGACCATGGCTTATCTAAACGACTAGATGTGTGTTTTTGGATGTTTTTGGGTGTTGATTGCTTATGTGGTTGTTTGTGAGTGTTTTGCCTTGAGTTTGGTGGTCTTTAAAGGATATATTCGGCATCACGAAGCCAAGAGAAGTCGGTGGAGATTATGGCGATGCTTCGCGCGACTGCATCGATCGATGCAAGGTGTGCGTCAGTCGATGCAGTTAGATATTTTGGAGGAGATGCGAGGTTGAATCGGTCAATGCAGCTAGGGATTTGGAAGTTGCATTGATCGACATAAGGAGTGCGTCGGTTGATGCAAAGATGTCAGTCGATGCAGTTAGAGATTTTGGAGGAGATGCGAGGTTGAATCGGTCAATGCAGCTAGGGATTTGGAAGTTGCATTGACCGACGTAAGGTGTGCGTCGGTTGATGCAAAGATGTTGCATCGACCGACGCAACGTCGCAAATCATGAATGTGTTCAGAATTGTCTGGTTCACTTGTTTTGTGTTTGTCTTTTCGCTTGTGTGTAAAGCTCAGTAGATGGGAGGATCGCCTCACTGAGTATTTGTGATAATACTCATGCATCTCAATTGTTGTTTGTGATGTGCAGGTATATGATGTGGAATCATGGCGATGAGGAGGAGGATGATCTAGGGTCTCGGTTATTCTGTTGTGGTTATGTTTATATGTTGTCGGAACCTTGTATAGAAATATGCTAGATTGTTGGATAGAATGGTATAATGTTGATGTTTTGTTGGAGTTTGTCATGAGTTATGTTTCTGTTGTGCATGTTATTGGATGTTGGTTATTATTGGTATTATGGTTGGTTAGTAATGTTTATGTTATATGTTAATTAAGTAGTTAAAGATGCTTAATTATATATTAATTAAAAAAACAGGTTGGGTTGTTTCAATGAGTAGGTGTGGTGAAATGTGTTATTAGATGTTCTGCTCAATGGTTGGTTTGTTATGTTTTATTTGTGGTTGTACTCTTGATTTGGTTGTGTGTATAGCTCATAGATGGGAGGATCGCCTCACTGGGTATTTTTAGTAATACTCATGCATTTCATTGTGTTTTTTTGTGCAGGTAATGTGTAGCGTGAAATCATAGCGATAAGGAGGAGGATGATCTAGAATCTTGGTTGTATTATTGGTCATGTTATTTATGTTGGAACCTGGTTTAGATGTATGTTAGGTTGATGGTTTTTACTAGTTTTAGTTGATATGGTATTTAAATTGGAGTTGGTTTGGTGTCTTCCGCTGTTCATATTGATTTGTTGTGGATTTATTGTTTAGATTGTAATTAAATATTATAGAGTATTTAATTATATTATTATTATTATTAAAAAAGGGTCAGGTTGTTTCAAGAGGGGCCTCAGCACACACCCGTTATGTCAACGTAGTTCCGCCGTTGCTAAGGAGTTTTAAAGTATTTGCAAGCTTTTTAACCAAATTATGTGAGAGATAGTGTGACGTGGACGGAACAAACTACAATTTTTATTAGTAAGCCATGTTGAGCTGTATGAATTCTTTTAATTTTATTGGCCACCTATTATAATTGAGGTATCAGCTTGTTTTAGAGAGAAACTAGCAAGTTCTATTGTATTCATTAGACAAAGGCAAAAAAATCTCATATTTTCTTCTTTTAATTTATTGATATGACATAATGAGATTTACACATTTTTTGTTTTCCAATATACTATGATAATGTTGAACGTTGTAAAAACAAAAGCTGTCAAAGCATAAAAGTGAAAAACAAGAAAGAAAGAAAGAAAATAAATTCACTTTTATGTGAACAGCAAAGAGACTATGACAGCTAAACAAAATTTGATTATTCAGATAATTCTATTGATCGAAATCTCAAATCAATTTATGTTTTTACTGTGATACATATGTAAACAATATTTTCAAATATGTTCTTTCACACAGCTAGAACCCTAAATTGATTTCATCAAACCATCAAAAATAATGTTGAATCGCTCAATCAATCATTAGATGGGCAAAACTTTCCCAGCCAACTAACAGTAGTGGGTGTTGGGGTGCTTGGAAAAACGGCTTTTTCATACCTCCACAATAGTCTTGTGTTGAATTTATACATTTGACTATTGATCTGGCGCAAATTCAGACTCTATTATTCTTTTCAAAAAGAACTTAACACATTCCAAGTCATGTACTGCAATGACTTCCATTCATGTGTCCCAAACAAGTATAGCAAGGTAGTGAAGGATGGGGTCATTGCTAAGTTAGTATTGGATGACATTAGGAATGATCCTACTTTCAAGCCGAAGGCAATACAAGCAGTAATGGAGGACCGTTACAACTTGGTGGTCACTCCAGATCAATGTAGAAAAGCCAAGACAAAAGCATTGGCAATGATTCAAGCTGAACATGATGAACAATTTGCTAGACTAAAGGACTACCGTCTAGAGCTACTTGAGTAAGTTTTTCTTTGTAGATTTGCATTTACTTTTTTGAAACCGATTCTCATCTCTTACGTTGCTTATTTTTTTGTCAGTTCTAACCCAGGCTCGACTGTTGAAGTGGGAACAATGAGAACGGATGAAGGTATTGAGAAGTTCGACAGGTTCTACGTCTGTTTGGCAGCACTCCAGAAAACATTTGTTGCTCAATGTCGACCCATATTTGGGATAGATGGTTGTTTTTTGAAGAACGATGTCAAAGGTCAACTCTTGGCAGCTATAGGACGAGATGCCAACAACCAGTTCTTCCCTGTTGCATGGGCTATTGTGCCAGTAGAGAATACAGATACTTGGCTATGGTTTATCCAGCTTCTTAAAACAGACTTGCAACTTGGAGATGGTGAAGGATTTAGTCTCATCTCAGACAGGCAGAAGGTGAGTTGGAGACACTTACTCTCCTAATCTACATTATACTTAAAATATGAGTTTGAGACACTTACTATTTTTATGATAGGGCCTGCTTATTGCTGTGGAACAAGAGTTGCCCAAAGTCGAACATCGTATGTGTGCACGCCACATATATGGGAACCTTAGGAGAGCATATCCGGGCAAAGAGCTGCCTAAACACCTATTTTGGGCTGTTGCCAAAAGTTTCAATAACGCAGACTACAACAGAGCCACTGAAGAACTGAAGAAGTTTGATCAAGGTGTTTATGATGCTGTGATGTCGAAGAATCCAGAGAACTGTAGCCGTGCTTTCTTCGGTTGCACATCAGTGTGTGAAGATGTCTCGAATAACTTCTCAGAGTCTTACAACAATACTATCAACAAAGGAAGAGAGATGCCATTGGTAGCAATGTTGGAGACAATAAGGCGACAATGCTTGGTCCGAAATGAAAAGAGAAGAAAGAAGGCTGCAAAGCACAAGGGGAAGTATACTCCGAAAGTGGTCAAGACTATTAAGGAAGAGCAGAGATACTTGAAGTATTGTCAGGTAATCCCCTGCGGTAATGGTCATTATGAGGTGGCAGAACATGTTCATCATGGTTTCAGGGTTGATATGAATGCAAAAACATGTGCATGTAGAAGGTGGAGTATGACAGGAATTCCTTGCCGTCATATCTTGCGTGTAATTGGGATGAGGAAGAATCTGAAGCCTGAGGATTTTGTTAACTCTGACTGGTATTTGACATCAAGATGGGTGGCTCAATACAATGAGACAATGAGGGGAGTTAATGGTATGTACTTTTGGAGAAAATCGGGTGAAACAGAGATTCAACCACCACCTAGAGAGCCAACTAAAGGGAGGACAAAGATACAAAAACGAATCAAGGGCAAAAATGAATCTCCAAAGAAAAGGAAAAGGAAAGCAAAGGTTGTAGAAGATGTCGCTCCACCAAAGAAGATTAAAATTAGCAGAGCAGGAATTATTTTGCGTTGTGCTAACTGTATCACGGTAGGACATAACACAAGAAGTTGTCCTAATATTGGGGTCCATCGATATAAGCCAAGGAAAGCACAAGGGGAAGGTCCAAGTCAAGCAAGTCAACCAAGCCAATCAAGCCAACCATCACAGATTTCACTTGCTGATTAGTTATTTTATAGCTTATGATTAGGATGGTTCAAAGTTTTAGGATCATGTTGTTTGGATTGAATGTTTAGGATGATGGTTTTTTGGTATATGGTTTAAGATGTAGGATGCTTGTTTTTTGTCTACTTATTGAATCGGATGTTGTTTAAAACTTTGTCATCTAAATGGAATCATCTAAAACAACACTCTTTATAGCATTTTAGCTCCATTACCATTACATAAACATATTGCTCCATTAACATTGGTAGCAAGTCAAGACATGTTTTGCTTATTGCTTAAAAGATTAAAGCATATACAACAAACATGACTACACTACACACAATCAAATTTTTGAAGCTACGTAATGCTTGAATCTCTTTCTCACAACAAATGATCATGGCTTTGAGTTCTCCAATCTCCTTCTCACATCCTTGTGCAACAGCTTTTATGCCTTCTATTTCACTTCCATTGCTATTCATTGCTAGACTCTTCATCTCAGCTTTCACATCATGTAAGCCTTTCTCTAAGCTTCCCACATCTACTTGTATCTTCTCAACAACACTCTCAACCTCTTCAATCTCTTCCACCATAGATAAATCAGTCCATTTGAACAAATGACCACAATTCTCCTTTGAGCCATAAGGACAACAATAGAATATCCTCCCTGGATTCTTCAATGTTTCTGAAGTTTTGATTACAGACACTGCACCACATCTACATTTTCTAGGTATCCCTCTTTCTTGTCCACGACGATTGTAGCTCGCTTTCAACCCTTAGCCAAATTTCCAAATCAAAATTCGCATATATATTATCAAAATTGAATAATTAAAATCAACCAAAACAATAATTATTACTTACCAGAACTAGATGATGAATACATTGGATAACCTACTTCAGATCGACTCGAAATTGAAAACACCCAAATTCTAGGGTTCCTCCGCCGCGAGAGAGAGTTTCGGGAGAGAAGAAGAAAGATTTTGGATAGAATAAAAAACGACGTCGTTTTGGACAAAATTTTAGATTCTCTGTTTTGCCAAAACGAAGTCGTTTGGATCGTCGCGCACACGTGGAATCCACGTCATATTTATTAAACGGAAGCTTAACAGAGTTAGTCGATAAACACGTTTTTGTATGTCATGGCACAACAATTATACTTGGGGTATTGATTTCGAAGTTAGGGTACGAAATTCAAATATCTATCAACATAATGTATGTTTACGCCAGATCAATAGTCAAATGTATAAATTCAACACAAGACTATTGTGGAGGTATGAAAAAGCCGTTTTTCCTGGGGTGCTTAATGAACTAAATGAATGAGAATCTTAATGCTTGTTAGAATTGTTTGAAACGGATCAAATGTTTAGTTTTAAGTAATTACTTTTTGTTGCTACAAAAGTAGTTTCCAAACTTTGATTTTGGAGAATCATAACCAGTTTTTTATCAAAATTTTGATTTTGATGCTTGGATTTTATAGTTCATTTGAAAATTAATAAATCAAAAGATTTTTCTAATTCAAATGCTTGCATTATCATTTGTTTTTTGCATTCCAGATCGGATACGAATTACTGAACCAATTTGGTTGGATATAATTCATTTTATTTTAATTAGGGAGAAAAACTAGATTGAATTACTAAATTAACTCATAAAATGTGAGGGTTAGATGACTTATTTTTTTGCCTAAAATACTATTTTTTGCTTTATTAGGAAAAAAATAAAGTCAAATTTATCCTCCCAAAATTCTTTTTAAGAAAATCTAAATATTTTCAAAAGTCTGTTGTACTAGTTGTGACAGATTTATTTGTGTATGACAGATTTGTTTTGGCACAACCGATTTATTTTTGTATGACAGATTTTTTATGACAGATTTATTTTGGATGACAGATTTTTTTAGTTACACTTATGACAGATTTATAATTGATGAAAGATTTATTTTTCATGACAGACTTATTTATAAAGACATCACAGATTATCATAATATATGACAGATTTGTAAAATGTCTGGCAGATTTACTTTCCACAGTTATTTCAGATTTATTTTCTTGATTAAAAGTCTGTCGTAACATGACATATTTTTTTACAGAAAAATAATTACTAGGTTGACCTCTAGTGATAACAGATTTGTTTTAAGTTACGACAGATTTTTTAATTTAACCAAAAAACTGTCATTTGATAACAGATTTATTACATTTATAAAAAATTGCTAAAATGACCTATGGGAATACCATATGTTATGGCAGGTTTTTTTTACGATATGACAGTTTTTTTATTTGCGTCCAAAAATCTGGTGTTTGATAACAGATTTATTAGATGTAAAATATAAATATATTGACAACATATTTGTTTTAAGTTATATTTTTTCAGTTATATTTTTATTAATTATATTTTTTTATAAATCATATTTTTAAACTCATATATTTAAAGCATATTTTATACATTTTATTTTTCTTAAATCATATTTAAAAAATTAACATCATATGTTAAAATTATATTTTTATATATTATATTATATTTTCATAAATCTCATTTTAATACTTCTTATATACATTATTTTTTAGATAGAATTTCATACATTATATTTTAAATAAAACTTATTTAAACTATATATCTTAATCTTCATATTTTTAAATCATATTTTTATACATAATATTTTTATAAACATGATTTTGAGTATTATTTTTATACATTATATTTTAAATCATACTTTATTTTTAAAAATTATATCAAAAAAATAAACATCATATTTTTTAATCATTTTATATTTTTCATTAATCATATTTTTAAATCAAAATATTAAATGCTATGTTGTATTTTTGTTTTAAAAATACAAAATTTCTGTGTTTTTAGTCTATTTTTTAATCATTTTATATTTTTCATTAATCATATTTTTAAATCAAAATATTAAATACTATATTGTATTTTCGTTTTTTTAAAAAAAAGTTAAGAAAATTTTTTTTTGGCCTTTAGTCTTTTTACCTAAAAATTATGTCATTCTAGTTATTTGATAGGATGGAGTGTTAATTTAGCAATTAATTGCCAAATTTGTGTCAAACTAGTATATTTTCAATTTTAATTATAAAAAATCCCATTTTAAGGCAATTCAACGTGTAATCAAACAATTATATTTTTTTTATGGTGTATATTGTATATTAGGATTTGTCATATTGCATAAATTACAGACCGATAATTGTAGGTTTTGTATATAATTTTGAAAATCCAATATATTTAGTATTATTTTCTTATATCATGAAATTCATTTAACATCAAATATAAAAGACAATATGGATTGAAGACTAAGATTTTACCAACTATACATAAACTTTTCATGATAATACTCATTTGTGAGATAGATCCCATCCTCTCTAACATCCCAAAACGTTACCTCACCAAATTTAATGTAAAAATAAGGATTTTCTTTGTAAGCAGTAAAAGTAACAGAGGATTTAAAACCCACTCCATGCGATAGTTTGCAGTCAAACTTAGTCCCCCCAAAAAATTTATCCCCAAACTTAAAGGAATAGAAGTCTGCAAAATGCACATAGTGAATACCAAGATCTTCTTGATCAGATATACAATGAATCGTGAGAATATCATCACTCCTTTTGAGAGAATTATGGATAATTACTTTGTTTTTTGGAAAAACTTTGCTAGCATTGTTCGATCCAAAACTCAAAGCAATTACAATGATTAAAACAAAAAAATGTATTCATGATTTAGAGCTATCTTTTTTATGTATAGTTTTGTATAAGTTGGTAAAACCAAGTCACCCAAGTAGTATATATACATTAGATTTTTAAATTAATATCCTTACATAACTTAAAAAGAATCTTTGATTATTTATTTTGGTAACAACTTAATTAAGTACCTAAGTTTCAGTCTATACATCCAATGCACATTAAAAACAGTAAATGATGGAACATTTTGATTTAAAATGAGCCCATTTATACTCATTTATGAAAAAAATTAAATGGGCTTATATGAGTTTCCCAAGTTACTCTCATTAACTATATGAGTTTTATCATAAATAAATAGGTATCCATCTAGATTCATTTTTGTTGATATTCTTATTAAATATTTATCATATAAAATTATATTTTTCTGCCAAAATTATAAAATTATATTTTTCCGCCAAAAAAAATTATCTTTTATTAAAACCATTTTTTCTCGCCAAGTTCGTAAAAATGAGTTTTCCCGCCAAATCTGTAAAAACTTGTTTTCCCGCCAAAACCGCAAAATGTGTTTTCTCGCCAAAACTACAAAAACATGTTTTCCGGCCAAAACCGTAAAAACGTATTTTCTCCCAAAACCGTGTTTTCTCGCCAAAAACATAAAACGTGTTTTCCCGAAAAAAAAAATTATCTCTTTATCAAAATGTTTATTTTCTCAAAACTGTGTTTTACCGCCAAAAATGCAAAAATGTCATGTGTTATCAAAATGTTTTTTTTTTCTCAAAACCGAAAAAATTGAGTTTATACATCATTAAAAAATATTCTCACAAATAGATTTTTCCCGCCAAAATTACAAAGCCGCAAAATTGCACATTATCACCAAAATTATATACTTAAATGGTTTTAATATGTTAAATAGGGCAATCTATGTTTAAATGGATATGATTAAATGGGTTTCAAATGGGTTTGTACTTAAATGGGGTGGGTTTAAATGGCATGAGTTTAAATAGGGTGGGTTCCATTTTAACATCCCTACTTTGGGCAAAATGATATCAATCTATGAAACTTAAATCTCTGTGTTTTTAATTTGTTGTCTTTTATTTTTCCTGCACTAAACATCCTTCCTAAACTTTTATTGCGCAGTTCACTAAATAAAGCCAACCTTAATGAGCTACATGAAAACCTCTATAAGTTATTAATTTATTGATATATAAATTAAATCGAAAACCTAATTTAACACCAAAGAAATATACTGATTTATTGACATTTATCGAATGTTAATTATAGAGGTTATAGTGCTATATTTCCTTTCAATCTAACGTTTTTATTCTATTTAAAGCTCATTGAGCTAGATCGACTAGATACTTATTTATAAAAACACTTCATCCTGTCACTATTTTGATATGAATTTCCATAGCATTGATATGTTGGGTCAAATTTATTTGGTACATTGAAAAAAAGTTTTATAACACGTATAACGTAGTGCATGTATAGCTCGATCTCTTGGTTATCAAGGGCTTGCTGTGAATTAGATAATGTTTGCTGTATTAATTTGTTGTTCCAACTTTCAAGTATAAAAGTTTATTAGGTTGTCTTTCATAGAATATTGGAAACCTACCAAGACATGTGTGATTAAACGATTCCTAGCGATTGCTTTTTATGTGTGTTCTTCATGAAATTTCTTTTGGGAATTTCTAAGTTGTGAGGATGAACATTTATAGACCGATTAACATTGAAATTTAAATTTGTAGTTTTACTATACACCAATTTCAAATGAGAAGAGACCAAAAAATCCATCCACCTTTAGTGTCCATCATATCTTATTATTTCATCGCAAAAACATGATTATGCGATTTCACAAAATGCCAATATAAAAAACAACATTTCTTCTTTTGAAAGCAATAAAACAAAAACAACATTTTTCTCACTTTTGTAAAAAGTTGTCCTACACCATGCACCGACCGTGTTATAGTTTTCTAACATTTTATGATTATTGGTGATAATTATTGCTATTTTATATAAAATATTGGGAAAATGAAATAAAAGGTGAGATGTAGATAGAGTGAGGGTCCATGAAGAAGAAATTGTATAGTTGGCATAAGAAATTAGTTGGACTCAACCTCCTCTTTTTATTTAAGATTCTTGCCAGTTTAATCTTCTCTCCGTTTCAACCAAATTCAGAACTTTTATTTCACCACCTCCATTTATGCTCAACTAGATTCTAAACATTTGCCAATAGAACACATTACTAACGTAAATCAACCTATAAATATTGGATTCTAGAGCTGTTATTTCTTTTACAAGTCAAACACTCAAACTAATAGCATCATGTTTTTACATTCAGAGGTGATGGTTGAGTAATATACCATCACTAAGTAGAGGACCCCGTGTGGCGCGAGAGTATATTTAACTTTGTTATTTAATTTATTTGACATATACAAAATTTCTTTTAAATTTATCTTTATTATTTTAAGTAATTCAATATTGTCTTCTACATTTGTAGTATCGCTTGTTTTACAGTGGGAAAAAAAATAATAACATAATTTCATAATAGTATTTTATGAAACATTATTATAGTTTCTTTTATAAAGCCATAATACTTTTTGAAAAATACTTAGGGGTGAACCTTTGTATCCACCTCCTCCCCTCTCAACCAATCAGAATATTTTATTTAAAAAATATATCAAAATTAAATTAAAAAGTAAAACAAATTAAGAAAATAAATTCTGTATATTTTTATGGGGGATTTTCAAAAATACCTTTTTCTATATCACTTTTCAAAAATACCCTTTGATGGTGTCCATTTTTAAAAATACCCCTTTTAATATATAAAATGACAAAATTATAAACTCTAAACCCCAAAT
This sequence comes from Camelina sativa, assembly GCF_030686135.1. Lineage (NCBI taxonomy): Eukaryota > Viridiplantae > Streptophyta > Magnoliopsida > Brassicales > Brassicaceae > Camelina > Camelina sativa. Next base: position 9,228,280 of record NC_141886.1, on the reverse strand, counting down.
ACTAAACTCTATCCCTTAAAAACTATACCATAAATGTAAATTGGGAACCCAAACCTAAAAAAACAAATTCTAAAAATTAATTTAACATAGGGTAATTTTGTAAAAGAAGGCAAAAATGAAAATGTTCAAAAAAGAGCATTTTTGAAAAGAGGTATGCCAAAAAGGGCATTTCTAACAAATTCTCTATTTTTATTTAAAGAAAGTTAAATATTTGCTTGGTTTACATTTTACAATTAAATGAGATTATATATCGGTTTGGGTTTATAAATGATAATTAGGGTTTAAATTTTATAATTAAAACGAAACTATATGTCAGTTTGGATTTACAAATGAGGTGGTTAGGGTTTAAATTTTACAATTAGAACAAAATTATATGTCGGTTTGAGTTTACAAATGACAAGGTTAGGGTTTAGATTTTATAATTAAAATTAAATTATATGTCGGTTTGGTTTTACAAATGAGATGGTTAGTGAAACAACCCTTCCCGTTTTTTTAAATAAAAATAATAATTCTCTAGTGGTCTCATACCCACTAACAACTAACATAAACATCAATAGCGGATAACCAAACAATTCCATTAACCAATAAAAATCCAACAATGATATAATCCAATAACCAATCAAGTAAATAACAAAAACCAACATCCTGCAATGTTCTATCAACTCAACTCTAGCAACCTAACAATAGCTAGACCACAATCAATCAAGCCTCTAGAACATCCTCCTCCTCATCGCCTTGATTCCACGATCACATTTTGCCTTTACCTGCACCACAAACACAAATTGAGATGCATGAGTATTGTCATAAACACTCAGTGAGGCAATCCTCTCATCTATTGGGCTATACACATAAGCAACTAAGATTCCATTGTTAAGGCAAACAAACAAACACAAACAACACATCAAACCAGGAAAAACAAGTGTTGGATAAGATTGGTGTCGACCGACACCTAGCCGGTGTCGATCGACACCGCCTTCGCAGACGCGATCTGCACGAAGCCGAACGACGAACCTACGTTTCAAATCGTTTCCAATCCGTTCCAAACTCTCCCAAACGCTTCAGGAACCTAAGGAAACACGAAACCAACCAACCCAAGCAAGAAAAACACCACAAACAACATAGAACAACCAAAACAAAAGAGATCTCAGGCTTAGATCAGCCATGGTCAAGCACTCACCTCTTTTGCAGGAAGATTTGGTTGAAAACAGTGGAAAAACACCTTACGAAACTCTTCCTTTGTTCCCAACAACAACACTCCCTTCCAAAGCAACAAATCTCACCAAAAACCACCAAGAACAATCCAAACACCTCTCAACTCATAAACTCTTTCTTTTCTCTCTTTTTCTTCTCAAACGGCGACAAAATCTTCTTTTCCAAAACCCTGAGTCGACCCTCCTCTTTAAATATGTCGGTTCGGGCTTCAGTTGAACCAAACCAATCCAAATTCGACAATTTAACTCAATCTGGTCGAACCAGAAAAGCTGGTGTCGACCGACACACCCTTGGTGTCGATCGATACGCATCCCCAAATCTCACTATTTGGTTCGCGGATGTTATAGTTAGAGTTTAGATTTTACAATTAGAAGAAAATTATATATCAGTTTGAGTTTACAAATGAGATAGTTAGGGTTTAGATTTTACAATTAGAACGAAATTATATATCGGTCTAAGTTTATAAAAGAGCGGTTTAAGTTTCTCATTTTATAATAATGTATACAGATTTTATTTATTTATTTTATAAGGGGGTGAATGAAGAGGTTCACCCCTAGGATGAACCCAAGTATTGTCCATAGTTTTTATAGTCACGTTGATGCAATTGGTTGCCGGTAAAATAACTTTTCTAATAATATGTACTAGGTACTGACGCACGTTAAACTGCGGTGGGATGATTATTTTTTTTGAATTAAATTTAAAATAACTTTTTTTGCTATTTTGTTATTCATTATTACCAATTCATCTACCATACTTACAATCAGATTATTGCCGAAAAATCTATATAGATCAGATAATATCTGTATAAATTTTAGTTGTTTAATCAAATGGATATTTTTAAATATCTTATTTTTAATACATTACTTTTTTTATCTATTCTATTTAAATTCTTTTAATTATTCTTAATGATCCTTTTTTTTTAACTATTTCTAATGGCATTTCAATATAATTTCTTACACTTTTAATGTTATTTTTATAAATGTACTTCTCATAAGATACAAAATTTTACTCAAAACTATGTATTGTATAATATAATACAAAAATTTGTGAACGTAACCAAAAATTAGCAAAGTAAAATTAATATAAACATATTAGTAGGTATATACATGTATATATATTTTTAATTTTATTCCACTTCGTATAGTACACTAATAATAATTCAAATTTGTAATCGTATACATTGGAAATAATTTTTCTAATTTAATAGAAACCATTATTTTTTTAAAAAATTTTATTGTGTTTGTATTTTATCTCTTATATATTAATAGAGAAGCACTTTGGCAAAAAAGCTGATGTATTATCGTTATAGAGCTCCATGCACCTTTTATTAATTAGCCCTCAAAATATAAACATATCTACAATTAAGTGCTATTGTATTTGTTAAAAAAATGTGTGTAATGAAGAATAGGGAATTATCTAATGTGCCTCCAGAAACTTCAATACCCGAGTCGGAAACTAAGTTGGATTTTAAGTTTGTTTATTATAACGCTCCGACCGCCACCTTTAAGTGGATCCTATGTCTAATCCCAGTCTATGTACTCACCTTTTTTAATGGGTCTCACGTCTCACTAGGCTTGTGAGCCTATCCATATCCGACGGCCGGTTTACTACGTTTGGGAGGCTTTAAAGACTTGTTACCGTCCCTACAAATCACCATATGATCTTTCTCTGTGTTTTGTCCTCACTTTCACAGTTCCGACAGTCACTTCCCAGAAGGTCACCTATCATAAGACTACTCCAGCTCAAGCACGCTTAACTCTGGAGTTCTCTCAGTACCCTTGACAGTAAAGAGAAGTGCACTTTGGTGACCTAGGTGGCCACAAAGGTGGCTAAATCAATTATTTTCTCTACGCAAGTCTCTGATATCGGGATGTCACAATCCACCCCCACTAACAGATCGCAACGTCCTCATTATGCACCAAGACCGTCAGCCCCGATGGTGTGACTCCACTCGACTCCACACTCGTCTGGGTTTGGCTAGCACTTGTAACACCCGACCGCAACTTCTTAGTGGACCCCATGTCCAATCACAGTCCATGGGCCCACCTTCCTTAATGGATCTCATGTCCTCTCACTAAGCATGTGAGCCCATCCATATCCGACGGCCGGTTTGCTACGTTCGGAAGGCTTTAAAGACTTTTTACCGTCCCTACAAATCACCACATTATATTTCCCTGTGTTTTGTTCTAACTCGCACAGTTCCGACAATCTCGTCCCGGAATATCACCCATCTTGAGACTACTCCAGTTCAAGCACGCTTAACTCTGGAGTTCTCTTAGGACCCTTGACTGAAAAGATACGTGCACTTTGGTGACATAGGTGGTCAAATCAAATATTTTAAACCCCTCTGCAAGTCTCTAAAACCGGGGTGTCACAATTCACTACCACTAACAGATCGCAATGTCCTCGTTGCGCACCAAGACCGTCACCTCCGACGTTGTGAGTCCACTTGACTCCACACTCGTCTGGGTTTGGCTCTGATACCAAACTGAAATAACCCGACACGTTTTTTTTTGTTAATATCCTTATCTCTACTGATCACATACTCACTAGCAACCTACCCCCTATCAACAACAACAGCGTATAACAATTTAATTCAACTCCAATAATCAATAACAATTAAAGAAATAATATAATATCAAGTTCAACAACAATCTAGAACATAACCAATCATAAAAACCAGCAACCCTAGCATCCGTTCTAGACCACTAAGTTCCACTATAGCATCCTAACAAAGACAGAGAGCAAACTACCGAATCTCTAGAACATCCTCCTCTTCATAACCTTGATTCCACGATCACACTATGCCTTTACCTACGCCACAACATGCCACAACACAAAAGAGAGGCGTAAGTATTACCAGAAATACTTAGTGAGGCAATACTTCCATCTACTAGGCTATACACACAAGCAATAAGATCTCTCATGCCACAATCAACAAACAATAAAAACAAACCAGGCAATGCACAAATCAACATGACATAAACGGTTGCTGTAAAAGGGTGTCGACCGATGCTGCTCATCTGGTGTCGACCGACACCTGCTTGACATTCACAAATCCGTAACGGTGTCGACTGACACCTCCACATGGCATCGACCAACACTCGCCAAGTCCTCGAATCGTCCTTGCGTTGGTGTTGACTGACACTGATGTTGAACATCAATTTCCTTTGAACAGAACCTCTGAATTTCGCCTCCAAGCTTCTCCTTTCCATCCCACACGATCCCAAGAAGAATCCAAGCCTCAGGAGCCACAAAACTCACAAACAACCCCACAACACACAAAGTCACAGAAACAGAGATTTTAGCTTAGATAAGCCATAGTCATGCACTCACCTTAGCCAATTAATGAGATCTATTCCCAAACGACAAAGCTAGCACCACAACAACCTTCCCACCACGTCCTTAGCCTTGAATCCACACTCTCTAGGAAGAAAACTCACTCACAAGACAAAGGATCTTCCAAAAACCTCAAGAACAGTCTCAGGAACTCTCATTTCTTCTTTCCCCTTTAAAATTGTGAAACCGGCTTATCCTAAACCAATCACCCGAACCGGATAATTAAAATCAAACCGATTTTTTAACCCATCCGCAAAAGGTGTCGACTGACACCACAAGTTGTGTCGATTGACACCCCTACCAAAAATCCACTTTTTGGTTCGCGGGTGTTATAACTCTCCTCCACCAGCATATATTCGTCCTCGCATCTAGCACCAAGACCAACAGCCAAGGATCTCCCGTGCAACCAACACCATGGCATGCACATCCTCCGACTAGCTATGAGGACTCAATCTCGCCAATAACCCGCGTCTCTGACATTATACGCTGTCAACTCATGCATCTCCCTCGCTCTCAGTACTCAACCTTCAAGTCTTACCGGCTCGCCATCGAGCCTCAACCCTCCAGCTACGGTATCAGGAGTCAAATTTTGCTCTTGGGCTATCACCCTACAGTGCGCCTTTGGATCATCACCCGAAGTCGATATACCAGTTATACCCTCACGCCATAAAGTCCTTCAAGATAACGATACACAGGAACCTAACCGTACCATCATGAGTTCTTCGAGATCTCATATCTATAGAGCAATAATTCTGAGCTCGACAGAGTACCACGCTGACTAAAACTACCTCTATGGCTCTCGTAGGAACATCGCAATGTCCTACGGCCAACGCTCGCCACTAAGGCTACTGAGACGTCACAAAGACCCTAAACACATCACAAAGACTCTAGACACATCACGAAGACCGCAAAAACGTCCCTCAGGACCGCCACTAAGGCCATAGAAATGTCCAAAAGGACCACCACAAAGGCCACAAACGTCACTGGGACCGCCACCATGGTAACCGGTGTAACTAAGACCACCACCAAGGTATCCGGCATCACCACACCCGAAAAATCCCGCACCATTGGACCCCGACCTTTGCATGGCATCAAACTTCCTCTTCTGTCCTTGCGTAGGCTTACCGCCTTTTCCAGAAGCAGAATGCGGCTGAGTCCACTTCGGCTGCGCCGGAGGACTGACCACCACAACCTGTAACCTCAAGTCATCCACTATCCCAGCTGCAGTCTCCACCAGCTCCGCTCTCGTAGCGTAGCTCCTCATTTTGCACCTAGTCCTCAGGTCATCACGCAGAGCCAACAACAACCTTGCACCTAAGCCGACTTTGGCTCCAAAGACCGGCCTGTATACCCCACAAACTAACTGAACTCTACGTCCAGCTCCCTCACAGTATGGTTCCCCTTACTCAACCCCAAAAACCGCACCTCCATGCAATCAAGGGCCTACTACGGAAAATACTTGGCATTGAACTCTCCCACAATGTCCATCCAAGTCATCTCACGCAGCAATCTTTGTGCCATCACCGACCTCCACCAGACCCTCGCATCCTCCGAAAGGTAGTGTGATGCCAAGTCTACCCGATAATGGTCGGGAAACCAGAGAGACTGGAAAATATCTACCATCCGCTCTCTCCACTCATCCGCTGCACTCGAATCTGTGCCTCCTGGGAAAATATTCTGCACCCACATGTCGTAGCTGCACCAGCATTTGAACATATTGTGCATCCACTACCTCGGCCCACGGCTGCACACCTGCCTACACTCCAGCCACAGGCTGCATCGCTGGACCCTGCCCACCAACCACTAGCGGCACTACTGGAACCTGCCCACTAACCATTGGTGGCACCACAGAAGCCTGCACACCAGCCGCTGGCTGCGCCACTACTGGAAGCCGTGCTAATACTTGAGCTAGCAAGTCCGCCAGGATATCCTCTCTATCTGGAGCACCCTCCGCTGCAACCCCCACTCCCGGGGCAACACCGTTACCGATACCGAGCCAATCAGCCCTGCCCATACCCACACCAGCCTGGTCTCTAGACACTCTAGGATGTACCTGCGACTCTGCCACCTCCTCACTGTCCATATACTGGGCCATACTCCCATTGGTCTCAGGAACCTGTTCCCGTCCACGGCCACGGCCACGGCCACGACCACGACCACAACCAAGCCCGCGACCAGCTGCTATCTCACCTCTAACCATCTGTATCACCAAGAACAGAAGGCTAAGCAAACAAACGACCCTAACTACATAAAGAACACAACTCACCGTGGAATCACAAAGTAGGCTCGAAGAGGATGTTCTAGGACCCCATGCCACACATAAGCATTCAATCCAACATCCACAACACAAAGCACACAGAGAACCCGTAACCATATGGGCTCTGATACCACTTGTAACCCCTGATCGCCACCTCTTAGTGGAATCCATGTCCAATCCCAATCCATGGGCCCACCTTCCTTAATGGGCCTCATGTCCTCTCACTAGGCCCGTGAACCCATCCATATCTGCCGCACGGTTTGCTACGTCCGGGAGAGTTTAAAGACTTGTTACCATCCCTACAAATCACCACATGATATTTCCCTGTGTTTTATCTTCACTTGCACAGTTTCGACAGTCACTTCCCGAAAGGTCACCCATCTTGAGACAGCTCCAGCTCAAGCACACTTAACTTTGGAGTTCTCTCAGGACCATTGACCGAAAAGATAAGTGCACTTTTATAACATAGATGGCTAAATCAATTATTTGAAACCTCTCCGCAAATCCCTGAAATCGGAGTGTCACATTTATGCCCCTTAAATTATAACATGTGTTCATATTACTTTCTTTGCAAGTAATTACAATTTTGTAGATTTTGGTTAGAGAAGTTTCAATACATATGGATCTAAAACTGAGTAAGAGGTATCAATAATTGAGTGCATGTGGTGACTATGTTGACTTATGATTTGCACAAATTTTACGAGAAAAGAGGTAATGATTTTGGTCTTGAAGTTTGATGGGTTAACAAGTTGTGTGGTAATGATTTGCACAAATTTTACGAGAAAAGAGGTAATGATAACAATTATCATGAAAATTTGAAAATGAAAATGATGGGGAAAAAAAATGAAAAGTAAGAAACAGCAGAAAAAAAACATGAAAACATAGATGGTGACATCCAATTAAATATGAGAAAACAAGATTAATTCATGATTCTAAAAATGTTTCATTTTTTTTTGTGGTCAAAGAAATGATTTAGTATATGCAAGTTCACCAGTTTGAATGTTCGATCCGCCTCGCCTCGACGTCCAGTTAAATTCATGATTCTTTTGATCATATTTGATTTTTTAACACAACTCATTTTTATATTTTAGAAATTGTGTATCTGAAATAAAAAAAATTGCATTAATAGTAATTTAATATATTTTTATAAAATAATATTTTATAATTTTCATCAATCATACATAATTTTCAGCAAAAATAAATAAATACACTCACGCGTAACATGAGTTCAAAATCTAGTACTATTAAAGATGATACTCAATTAAAAATGTCTTTAGTTAAGTGGTTATAGCACCACATCTGCGACCGAAAACTTGGTTGAATGAGTTGAACGTACTTTGTTCAGCCAAAAAATCACTATTTGAGATAAATATGTTTTCAACTCAAATTTATTAGGTCTCACCCTAGGGCTGGAAAATAGCAGTTTTTGGCTGAAAATTGTTCAACGATAAAATAGAAGATGAACAGATTGTAGGAGATGAAATTTTTTTTTTTAAAAAAAAGAAAATTAATTATATTTTTTCAGTTTACATGTTTGAATTAATATTTTTGGTTTTAAAAAAAATTGTAATTGTGGAAATCAGGATTATTATTTTGATGATGTAGGAAAATCAAATATTGTGAGTTTAAAAAATATGTTTTTTAAATTATATTTATAGTTTTTAATTATATATAAATTTTTGAAATATGCAACAAACAAATCTTACGTTCACTAACTAATTTTTTTTTTGTTTGCAAATTTTTTGACATTAATTAATGTTTAATATTAAACCAAATAATTTAAATTAGCATTATTTGTTAAGAATAAAAGATATCCAAGTATGCAAAATCAGCTCAATTTTAAACTCTTTCGAATAATTCATATTTTTATTGATTAAAATCAAAACTAAAATGAGATCCTATATCATCATGATTTATCTTCAAAAAAACCAATTATATATATAATTAAATATATAATTTCAGATACTATTATAGATATATCATTAATATTATATTTTTGTATTCAGCTATTAGACTTAATAGTCACCATTTAGCATACTAATTTATTTCTCTGCAGCTTATTCAACTCATTCAGTTTATTCAGCTCATTTGGATGGTTCATCTCATTTTATTCAGCTCGTTCTGTTTTTTAATCACCATTTGCAGCCAATGTACTATACAACGGAAATATGATTACATGAAGCTTTTTGTTACTTCAAAATTTCTTAAAATATATATATATATATATATTATGGTTTTATTTTTGGAACCAAGAACAAGAAGTCAAAGATAATATATATATATATTATGGTTTGATTACTAACCTCATAATAAGTTTGTAAAAACATTTTGACGTATGTTTTAGTTAGTTAAATTCAATCCTTATTTTTTTCCGAGTCTACCTATTAATAATTTGTTTCTTTAAGGTTTTTATCTTCACAAAATACATTTTTGATAATTGATTTTTTTTTTCATTTTTGACAATCTATGTTTCAGTTTATATTATTTTGAAATTTATTTGATAAATAATTTATGTGTTGTTGGTTGAATTGTTTTGTTAAAATACATACAAAAGAGTTGAATAACCAATGATCAAAATTCTATATAAGTGATTTGTGTAACCAATGTTCAACTTGATATTTTAAGTGATTTGTGTAAAAGTTACAAATCATATGTTATTCAATCATTTATTTTTAAAAGTCTATCACAATTCACTGTTATTGAACTGATGATTTAAAAAACTACTTTCAAATCTATTGTTATTCAAAACAGTTTGTGAATTTGGATTTTAATGATTTTTAGAGATCCTGTAGGATTTGTTTAGTTAAAAATAGAAAATCCAAATCTCATGGTTTAGCTGGAATTTGAAAGAATTTTACAACAAATCATATCAACTTCCCTAAAATCTATCAAAATTGCAAATTTTCTAAATCTTTCAAAATCATGGTGTAACATCCGCGAACCGGTTAGTGTAGTTTCGGAGTGGGTGTCGACCGACACCAGGGGTGTGTCGATCGACACCACTATTCTGGGTTCGTCGGGTTTGTTTTTAATTCGCGATTTTGGTTTGGTTGGTTTGGTTTACTTACCTAAACCGGGTATATAAGTGGAGAAGCGACGAATTAAGGGTTTGAGAGACTCTTGTCGCCGTTTGCAGAGGAAAAAGAGAGAAAGGAGAGAACTTGTGGTTTTTGAGATTGTGGCTTGTTCTTGGTAGTTTTTGGTGAGATCTGTAGCTGTAGAAGGGAGAGTTGTTGCTGGGAATGTAGGAGAAGCTTCCTAAGGTGTTGTTTCCACCGTTTCTCAAACAAATCTTCCTGAAAAAGAGGTGAGTGCTGGACCATGGCTGATCTAAGCCTGAGATCTCTTTTGTTTGGTTGTTCTTTGTCTATTTGTGGTGTTTTCTTGCTTGGGTTTGTTGTTTTTGTGTTTCCCATAGGTTCCTGAGACATTTGGGTAAGATTGGGACGGTTTCGAGATGGTTTGAAACGGAGGATCGATGTTTGGGTTCGTGCAGTTCGCGTCTGCAAAAGTAGTGTCGATCGACACCAGTGTGGTGTCGGTCGACACCATGTTGTGCTAGTGTCGGTCGACACCGATCTTATCCGATGATGAGTTATGCCTTGTTTGATGTGTTGAATGTGTTTATTGTTTAGCTTAACAATGGAATCTCAGTTGCTTGTGTGTATAGCCCAGTAGATGGGAGGATGGCCTCACTGAGTGTTTTTAACAATACTCATGCATCTCAGTATGTGTTTGTGGTGCAGGTAAAGGCAAAGTGTGATCGTGGAATCAAGGCGATGAGGAGGAGGATGTTCTAGAGGCTTGATTGATTGTGGTCTAGCTATTGTTAGGTTGCTAGTGTCGAGTTGATAGAACATTGTAGGATGTTGGAACTTGGTTATTTCATTGATGGTTCTGAATTATTGCATTGTTGGCTATTGGATTGTTATTGTTGGATTTCTTATTGGTTTAATGGAATTGTTTTGTTATCCGCTGTTGTTGTTTGTTGCTAGATTGTTAGTGGGTATGGGACCACTAGTGAATTATTAAAAAAAAAAAAAAAAAAAAAAACGGGAAGGGTTGTTTTACATGGTTTCAATACGATGTTGTTGAGAAGTAAATAGGTATGGTGTTAGAAATCCAGTAAAACAATATATATATTTTAACATCTTCATTCTTCATTAATTTGAAACTAATAATACAAATGTATCAATGAACATTCAAAGTGAAGCTCTGCATACCATACATCCAAAGTTAAATATAACGAAATATACGAGAGAGTGAAAAAAACATGTTGCTTCTGTCGTAGATAAGCCTTACACGCTAACAGATTATTCAGTCTGTTATTTTCCTTCATCGTCTTCGTCATCTGATCTTCTTGTTAGGTTATCTTTTCTCTTGTGTAGCACCAAAACTTTTTATGAAAATCAAAGGGTTGTGATCCATCAGTTACATCGCTAACCACACAATCAGTTCCATCTCCCGCTTTAGGCGATGGTGTTAATTTGGTTGTAAATATCACCCATGATAACTTCATACTCTCGATTTCTTTGTTGATATTCTTCGATGCCAGTAAATGAATGGTTCTTGTCGTTGCCTTCGAACTCCAAAACCGCCAATAGTACTTGAAAATATGTTCCATAATACATCATGATAATTCACCAGCAGACACACCAAGCACATGAACTGGAATAAATTTTCTTGGATTTGAGCAATCCGATGAATCCATCTTGACGAGATGAAAAGACTTAACCACAACAACCATATTCCATCATAGATTAACCGCAATGTATCTTTGGATTCAAATAAAGTATCATCATATATAAAGAGACCAATTAGCGGAGCAAAGGTTTTTAAACACCAGAATAAGAAACCATCAACATCAAAAAATTTCATCACCTTTTGGAGTGAGTGTAAGATCCCCAAAACCGCTGAACAGAGGTAGATAAGATGTTTAACAATAAGATCTGATTGAGTCTTATTGTCACCATCATCTAATTCACCAATTGAGTCACCGGGATCCCAGATTCGAAATTGAAAATCATATCTCAAAAAGAAGTTCATGCCGAAGCAGAATCGACAATAAGGATGAAGAACAATTTCAATCAAAGAACAAGGGAAACCGCTTGAACAAACCTTCAGCGGATAGGCATCGACCCACCACCGAAAAACTCGCTGGATTCTGGTCGGAATGAATCTCATCCCAAAGAAGAAGAAAATTAAGAAGAATTAAAATAAGAAAACCAATGAAATTTCAGAGATCATTGGCCAATTTATTAGGGAATTGTAAATTAGAATAGAGAAATGAAACTACAAACAAAGGGAAATCACCGACCGGCGTCAACGAAGTCGACGCCGGCCGGAAAACACTTAGAAAAGAAAGGCTTGTCGGAGAAAAGTTTTCTGAAACGTCGCTTATCGCAGAGAGAGACTCTCTCTCCTTTTATTTATCTAATTAATTTTTTTTGTTTTTAAAATTTGCATAATGGGTTAAAACAATATTATTTTAAAGTAATATTGTGAGAAGTAAACTAGTACATCTTTTAACTATACTAAACAAATCCAAATTAGATTCTAATAACTAATAAATATTGATTTATCAACCACTTGTGATTATAATCTATACTAATAAAAAGTAGAAGCTATAAGCTCCTAAGGCTGTCCACCTAGGATTTTAAACATCCAATCGGAATTCGACATGTCACTAATTAACATTTTTAAGATTTCCAGAATTTTCTAAATTAAGATATTTTTTAAACGACCAATTAGGATTTGACATGCCCTTCATTAACATTTTTAAGATTTCTAGAATTTTTTAGAAAAAGAAAAATTTTAAATTTATGTAGATAAAAGAACTATGCACAATATCCCACATTGGCTAGAAATTTTTTAGACAATGGTTCAGAACAATTATAAATAAGATTAATATGCTTCCAACAACGAATGAATAGGAAAGCTTGATTTATCAGCCGTCCAAGTTGAAAAGTTTTATTAGGTTTGATCCGGTTTTTTATTTGATCATATTAAAACTTTAAAAAGTTTCAAAAAATATTATAATATTTAAAAATTTTAAAAGTACATTTTTAAAATTTCCAGAATTTTTTAGAGAAAGGAAAATTTGAAATTTATATAAATAAAAGAACTATGTACAATATCCCACATCGGCTAGAAATTTTTTAGACAATGGTTCAGAACAATTATAAATAAGATTAATATGCTTCCAACAACGAATGAGCAGGAAAGCTTGATTTATCAGGCGTCCAAGTTTAAAAGTTTTATTCGGTTTGATCCGGTTTTTTATCTGATCAAATTAAAACTTTAAAAAATTTCAAAAAAATATTATAATATTTAAAAAATTTAAAAGTTTCAATATTATAAATATTGAAACTTTTAAAAGTTCTTAGCTTTCTAAAAGTTTTTAAATATTATAATTTTTAAATTTTAACAATTTAAAATATTATAAATATTGAAACTTTTTAAAAGGTTCAAATGTTATATTTCGAACCTTTTAAAAGTTTAAAATATTATAAATATTAAAAATTCTAAAAGTCTTAGCTTTAAAAGGTTTCAAAATTTTATAATTTTTAAATTTTAAAAATTTCTTAACATTTAAAAGGTTTTGTAAAAATTAGAATTTATAAATTTTAAAAGTTTAAAATATTATAAATATTGAAACTTGAAAATTTTAAAAGGTTCAAATATTAAAAATATTTAAACTTCATAGAATGTTTTAAAACATTACAATTACTTAACCTCCATAGATATTTTAAGACATTATATCTATACTAATAAAAATTTGAAGCTATAAACTCCTAAAGGTGTCCATATAGAATTTTAAAAAAATCAATAAGAATTAGATATTTCACTAATAACATTTTTAGAAATATAGTAGTAATCCATATATTAAGATTTTTTAGGAAAAAAAAAGTAAAATATATAGAAATAAAAGAAATATTTACAACATCCCACATCGGCTATAAAATTTTAGACAATGGTTGAGAACCATTATAAATAAAACTAATATGTCTTTAACTATAAATTTATCAGGTTTGCTTGATTATGCTTATTTATCAGGTTTCCAAATTTAGAAGTTTTATTTGATTTATTTTAGCAAATTAAAATATATAAAGGTTTAAATATTTAATATAGAATATTTAGAAATATTATAAATACCTCCATAAAAATGTTAAAAAATTATAACTATTTAAACTCTATAAAAAAATTAAAGTGTCATTAATATTTAACTCAAAAAAAAATGTTACAAATATTTAAACTACATCTAAAGTTTGAAATATTTTAAAAATTTAATCTCTATTAAAAATTTAAAAGTTTAAGAATTACAAAATATTATATATCAAATTTTTAATATCTTGAAAATATCTTACTTATCTCCGTTTGTGCTTTATATATCTTATGAGCTGTAAAACATGTTTTTGTGTATGACTTTACAGATGATTTGATACTTTCGCAGTAAATTTTTATTTTCAAGTCTAAAAAATAAGGATTGACGTCGCAAGACCTTGATTTGATGTTATTTGAGTTTAAAGAAGAAGGATTGACGAAAAGCATAAATATTGTTTTAACTATATATGTGTTCATATTACTTTCTCTGCAAGTAAGAATTTTGGTTTGAGAAGTTTCAAACCGTGTAGATCTAAAATCGAATAATATGGATGAAATTATCAATAATTGGATGCATGTGTTGACTATGCTGGTTTTCATGAATTGCACAATTTTTATGAGAAAATATATGATTTTGTTCTTGGAGTTTGATGGGTTAACAAGTTGTGTGGTAGTCTAAAAAAAAGGTTTTTCAGTGGAAGAATGTGAAGAAGTTGACGAGGAAGAACAAGAAGAAGAGTATAACGAAGAACCGGACGGTAAAAGTAATGATGACAATTACCATAAAATTTGACAGTGAAAATGACAAAAAGAATATTGAGAATAAGAAAACATTGAATAAAAAACACAAAAACATAAGTGATAGCGATCAATTAAATATGAAAAACGAGATAAATTCATGATTATAAAATTGTTCCGTTTTCTGGTGGTCAAATAAATGGTTTAGGATATGTAAAATTGTTCCAGTTTGATCTGTTTCGCCTGAACGTCGAGTTAAATTCATGATTTTAAAATACAACTGATTTTTATATTTTTAAAAATTGTGTATCTGAAATTTAATTTTTTCTTTAATGGTAATTTAAAGTTTTCTATAAGATAATGTTTCGTTAACATCATTAATCATATATAATTTTTATCAAAATATATCAAATAAATCCATGCGTAGCGTGGATTCAAAACCTAGTTTATATGTAAAAAAAATAACTATTTGCCATCGTAATCAAATATATTCTCATTCTCGATCACACGAAGCATACGTAAATTACTAATTACAGATGATTACAAAACGTTAAACACGATAAGTCCAATGTGGTTGTTGCTTCAATCGTAAAAATCTAAAATTAAGTGAACTATAATTGCTTTTTGGAAGATGCCGTTAACTCACGGTATATGCGATGATAACTATTGAATTTTTTTTTAACAACTTGTCTTTTGATAAATTTCCCCAAATTTTTCTTGTTGACTTCACAAATCCCAAAATATATTTTTAACCAATCAGAAAATTTACATTTTTTTTTAATTTGTTTACGAAGTACAGAGCAAAAAAGAAAAAAAATACTTCGTCTTCACCAAATTGTTTGTCTAGTTGTCTGTGTCTCATTTTACCATTTTTCTCTTCTCTTTTAAGTTTTTTTTTTGTTGTTGTTGGCCAATAAGTGGATTTGAAGATCGTGTCTGGCAGATTCTATCTGATTTCTGATCAGAAGAGGAAGAGAGAGAGAGAAGTAAAAGGAAACATATTTTTTTTTCTCTCTTTCTCTCTCTACAAAGAGCTAAAAGGAACCAGCTTTATCTTTTTCTCTCTCTCTGTTCAAGTTCTGGGTTTTAGAGAGAGAGAGAGAGATCTTATATGTTGATTTTGTGATCAGAGAAGAAGAGAGAGAGAGAGAGATGGGAGGTTGCGTGTCAACGCCTAAGAGCTGTGTAGGTGGTAAAATAAGGTCAAGCAAGAGGAGAAAGACTCGGACAAGACGAAAGATTCAGAAGAAGAGAGTTGTGTCTTCTTCTCGCTTATCTGACGGATCTTTCGATAATCACGATCGTTCTTTCTCTAATCCCACTTTCAGAGGTCTCTAATCTCTCAATTCAATTTAAAAAAAAAAAACCAATCTTTTGTTTCTCTCTCTCTGCATTTCTATTGGTTTTGGTCTTTGTTCTGTGTGTTTATGATCGGTTTGGCTTCGTGGGTTTGGTCTTTATTGTGTATCTCTCAAGGTTTGTTAAGCTTTTTGGTTGATTGAATTCGAAATGTTATGTCTTTTGGTTGTTGAATGTGTTGGTTTGGGTAATTAGGGATTAGATTGTGGTTAGAAAGTTGTTAGATTAGCTTACAGTTTTGTGATTTGTATGTTGAGAAAGGGATTTGGTTTATACTTTAGGTTTATTACTCAAAAGAGTGAATCTTTCTCTAAATGGTTAAACATCTTTGATGAGCATTGAGTTGTGAGGATTAACATTTTGTTTACATGACACTGTTACTTTAGCTGAGTTCTTTAGTCTCTACTAGAGTTATAAATATTTCACCTGACTTAAGTCTCATTTATGAAACAGCAAGCGTTGATGAAGCATGGTTTGATTCCAACCTCGCCTTTGAAACCGACTGTGATGATGATTTTCACAGTGTTCAGGAAGGTATTATAACAAAAACTTCTTTAAAACACCCCTTTTTGATTCTTCCTAGGATCTATGTATCACGTTCATTTCATTATTGTTTGCGACGTTTTGTTTCAGATATGTTGTCAGTAAACGGAGGTGAGCGTATCTCAGTATCGAGTATGTCATCTGTTAAAGACTCAAACCTTGGCGGTTCTGCAAGGAATTCTCTAAGCGATGGTCCCAAAACTTCCAACTCTCACTCAACCGTAGATGATGTCATCTCACAATCGAAGTCAGAGAGTGCTTTGACAGACACTAAGCAGCCTGTTTTCATTGATGAGATATCTTCAACTGCTGTTGATAGCTCTAGAAAAGATGAAGGATTGTTGGAAAACTGTGGGATTCTTCCAAGCAATTGCTTGCCTTGTCTTCATTCGACTGTTCCTTCTATTGAAAAGAGAAGGTCTTTAAGTTCTAGCCCTCCAAGTACGAGGAAAAAAGCTGCGCTTAAACTATCTTTCAAGTGGAGAGAAGGACACCCTACTGGTCCTTTATGTAAGTTTCAGTTGTGGTTCCACTGCATTTGAACTGAAGAGATTCCAATCCAATAACTTACTTTGTTCTTTGCAATGTTTCAGTTTCTACAAAGATGCAGTTGCAGAGACCAATGGCAGGTTCTCAGGTTCCATTTTGTCCACTCGAAAAGAAAATGTTTGATTGCTGGTCAATCATTGAGCCTGGTAGTTTCCGGGTTCGTGGCAAAACTTATTTCAGGTAAACATACGTGGAGAGCTTGTTGTTTCGAGTACCTGATCATATGTTCTGTTACTAACTCTTAATTGATATTTTGTTCTTTGGTAGAGAAAAGAAGAAAGAGTTTGCACCAAACTATGCTGCATATAATCCATTTGGTGTCGATGTATTTTTATCTCAACGTAAAATAAACCATATAGCGCAATACGTGGAGCTTCCTGTTGTTAGTACCACCTCGACCAAGCTCCCATCGATACTTGTTGTAAATGTTCAGGTATATTGTCTAGTTCCATAGTTAAATGGTTCTTCTTTGCATTGTCTCCGGTGTTTCAGTTTAATGATGATGATGTTGCTATTGGAATCTATTTGCTATTGGAATCATAGATTCCATTGTATCCAGCTGCTATCTTTCAAGGTGAAACTGATGGAGAAGGAATGAATTTTGTTTTATACTTTAAACTTTCGGATAATTATTTAAAGGAGCTTCCACCTCATTTCCAAGAAAGCATTCAGGTAAACTTAAGCTTCCTCCTCATGATTCTGTTTTCTTTGTTCTCTGCTCTTCTGTTGAATACACATTTTTGAATCGCTTTGTCTTTGGATATATGCAGAGATTAATAGATGATGAGGTTGAGAAAGTTAAAGGCTTTACTATGGATACAAATGTACCCTTTAGGGAACGGTTAAAGATATTGGGACGTGTTGCAAATGTAGATGATCTCCAGTTGAACGGTGCAGAGAAGAAACTCATGAATGCTTATAACGAAAAACCTGTGCTTTCACGACCACAGCATGAGTTCTACTCGGTATGTCACAAGTATCCTAACAAATACAAGTACTATTGAAACCTGCTTAACTTACTTAGCTCTGAATTTTGAACTTGTAGGGTGAAAATTACTTTGAGATTGATATCGATATGCATAGATTCAGTTATATATCGCGTAAAGGATTCGAAGCATTTTTAGACAGGCTCAAGCACTGTATTCTTGATGTTGGACTCACAATTCAGGTAATGGTTTTGCTTCTTTGACGAATTTTGTGTCAAATTGCTATGGTTATTAACTGTAAAATCTTGTTTTCAGGGGAATAAACCGGAGGAATTACCGGAGCAAATACTGTGTTGCGTCCGGTTAAATGGGATTGATTACATGAATTATCATCAGTTAGCTCATAGTCAAGAATTTCTATGATAGTGAACACAAAACTGTGTTTTCTGTTTTCTTATTTTCTTCTTTTGTTACTCAACACAAAATCTAAGAGCTTTTTCCGTTTGAAGAACACAATAATGAAAGGGATGAGTGTATAAAATACATCATTCCAAAACATGACAGTACTTCAGAAGTTGCCTACGATGCTAGGACTAGTGTTCTGTGGACTGTAGTTCATCATAATGGAATGAGAAACGAAGAAATATTGAAACAAGAAAAATAAAAAGGAAAAAAAATGAAGTAAAATATGACTTCTATATTTGTTGATATGTTGAAGGAATAGTATATGAAGGAAATATGTTATTATATAAAGTTTGGTTTTCAATGTAAGTAAGTCACAAGATTGTGATATTTGTCAATTTTAACAATTAGAGATTTTGTTATGTAGAAAACAAAAACTTAGTTTTAACAATTTTTAGAAGTATAAAGATAATTATGAGAAAATTATTATTTTCTACAAGTTTTTAAAAAGATAACTCTAATACGTATAAAAACAACAAAATTCGTTTTTGATAAATTTTTAAAAGTGAAAGGGTTATTACAAAAAATCATAAAATTAAATACTCTTAAAAAATTAAAATTGAAATCTAATATGTATATAAAAAATTAATGTTTTATATTTTAAAATATAATTATAAAAAAAAGATAAATTGAAACATTTTTAAAATATATAAACATAATTCTAATATGTATGTAAGAAGTTTGTTTTGAATAATGTAATTTTAACATGTAAAAAGGTTTATTTTGATTCTTTTCCTATATTACTTTTCAAAAATACATTTTCACTAGATATTCATCCGCGGTACACCGCAGGGTGAGATTGTTTTAAAAAACGCGAAGAATATTTTGTTTAGCAGTAACAAATGTTTTGTATTTTGTAAATGTACAGTATTTTGCATCTAGATATTATGTAGTGTAGTGTCCAATTTCTATGTTTTAGGTGTATACCGTGTATTGTTTTATAATATAGAAACAATATCATACAGTTCCTTAAATATTTAAATACTATAGTATATATAGTTTTTATGTGCAATGAAAATAAAACTCAGTTGGTTTTTTATATGAATAATACTACTGTTTACTTTTATAATATTTAATTATTAATGTGGATTAAAAATATGTGTGTTTAATATGTTATGTAGAGCATCTCTCACCTTTGGTAAGTATAAAACATTCATCATTTCTTAGAAAGTATATAGCGTTCATTTACAAAGTTATTAATATGTTATGCCATTGTTATCACACAATTTGTTATAAATTTCCAAATTATAAATTACCAAATGAAGATTATAATGGAGAAACCAAATTGTTGGTTACTAAAAAAGGAAACGTTTTTAACCAATTGAAGATTTTAACCCGGGTGAAAAGGTTTTTATAATTACTACGAAAAAATAATGTTGTATTTTTGTGTTTATTTTGATTAATAGATTACACTGTTTTAGTTGGATTATATGTTTTTGTGTTGGTTTGGAGTATGTTTTCGTAGTTCGTACCTTAATTAATAATATGTGACACATATATATATATATGTAGATAAATATTATATAATAAATTATTTTCAAAAATATAAGGATGGACCCTGCATTGCTAGATAATTATTTTATCTATTTAGTATATTAAACCGATAGTAGTAACTATAGATTATTGATATTTAAAATTTATAATAATATATCGATTATAACCCATCCCACAATATTTTATTTTAAGGTTAATTATAATATTAATGTTTAAATTTAACTATACAGATAAAAATCTTAAATTTTTAGACTAAAATAGGTTGCTTAAGATTTAACTTCACATTGTATCTATAATTTACAACTTCATTTGTAATAATAATATATAAAAGAAATATATAGAAGTGGAAAAATCATTAATAAGACTTAAAAGCATGGCCTGAACGGATATTAATTCGTGAACATAGATAAATCATATGATTAGTTTTTGTAAAATTAATTAAAGTAAAGAATAATGTTAATTAAATTTCAATTAACTTTGAGCAAATTAGATGTTTCTGAATAATAACTTAACTACAACCATATTATAAATCTAAGAATTTCCAAAATGGGCCCAATAATCACGATTGAGAAATACCCAATCCAAAAGTTATTTCAGCCTTCAGGAAAATAAGATGCGAGAAAGAAAGATCCTTTGTCGTCATCAGCAAGAGCCACCGCCGTTTTTTTTTTATCCTTTGTCGCTGCAGCCTCGAAGTCCGCTGGGAATTCTATCATCGGAGACGCCCTCGAACAATCAAACTAATGAGACAAAAAGAAGTTGCTTTGTTATCATGTTCTCGCTAGATAATTTCAAGCCATAGACCGCTCTCGGCTCTCCTCATCTTTCTCTTCAAAGAAAGTCCGTTTTCTACTCTCAACTTGAATTATCATCTTCTTAGAACTTCAGTTTCAAAAGAAAACAAAAAGGATTTGGATAAGATACCTTAATATAATAAGATATGTTTATACAACATCTTTGTTCCCATACAACACTATGAAATACTGGTGTTTGTTGTTTTTGTGATTACCTTTCTTCTGGTTGTACCACATCAATGCACCGCATAGCTTGTATTTATAAACAGGATCTCCATCATCTATGATTTTTGTAAGCTGATCAAAATAGAAATTGTTAAAACACACAAAGATTATGTTTTAAAAAGCATCACTAATAAGACACCCACCTTTTCATTTAGGATTGTAGGGTGCACATCACAGAGAAAAGCAAAAGTAGCAACCATTACGATGAGAATGTATTTATGTTTTATGATTTTCTGTATGCGGTTGGTTTGTCGTGTTTGGTGATGATAATTGGCGTGTAGGTGTAGAATATTTATAGGGTCCTTAGTAGGTCGATAATGATTTCTTTCTTTACGGCGAAATTTCTGTAGTTAGCAAGTAATCAATGCACCGCATAGCTTGTATTCCACTTTTAAAAAGGTTTATTTTGATTCTTTTCCTATATTACTTTTCAAAAATACATTTTCATGTTGTCCATTTTCAAAAATACTCTTTTTTATATATAAAATGATTAAATTCCTAAATTCTATAACCCTAACATCAAATACTAAATTCTACTACCTCAAAAATTATACTCTAAATGTAAAATAAAGAATCCAAACTTAAAAAAAATCTAAAAATTAATTTAACATATTGTAATTGCCGGTGTAATTGTACAAAAGTGAGCAAAAATGAAATTTTTTAAGAAAATGGTATTTTTGAAAAAATATATTTCAAAAAGGGCATTTCTAACAAATTGTCATTTTAATACGTATAAAACAAAAAATATGTGTTTAAAATTTTTAAAATTGTAACTTTTTAAAATAAATCTTTCAAAAAATTATAAGATTAGGTAGTAATTTTAATTAAGTTACTAATTCTAGAAGGAAAAGGATTACATTTATTCTTAAAAAAAGAAAATGGATTAAGGGGTGACGGTTTTCTCTCTCGCCATAGGCGATTTTCCCAAAGCCACCGTTTCATAGCAAAACTTTATTTTCACTGTTTCAGGCCGGCATCGGTCATCGTCTTTGTTTTTTTTTCAGTTGCTTGTACTTCCCTTAATTATTGTACAGTTTTTGATTTTCAATTATTAATAGTGGCAGATCGAGATTATCATTCTCATGTAATTTGTCCCATTGCGACGATGGATTTTCAGGGACTGTGTCCATCAATTCCAAATCAGACTTCACTCACGCCATTCCTAATTTGGATTATTTATCAATTCGTTGAGATTTCAATGATCGTCTTGATATATCCACCATATATCTATTGTGGCTCCTACCTTATGATGTTGATTCGATGGAATCATGATGTCTTTCTTTATAGAAAGTTTGTTTCCGGTGTGTTCACTCACTGTCGGTGTAATTTCCGGGTATCAACCGGTGAATGTCCTTTTACCCAATGGAATGGAGGTTCTACATGGGTTTTTGATCCAGGAATCGATGGAGGAATCAATCTACTTGATGAAATCAAAATCGGAGATCGGATTAGATTTCTTTGGATGTTAACTATGTCTGATGATGGTGATGCTTTCTCATTACCCTGGTTGGAATATTTCATTTCGTCAAGTGATTATATGGGTTGTGGAGTATATGGTTCTAAATTTATGGTGGCTACTTTCATTGAGGATGATGATGACACGAGGGTGATGGGAAGAAAAAAAGCGGCGAATGACTGTGATAGAGATGTTTCTTCTTTCCCTTGGTCAAAATTTTTTACTTCTATGCAAAAGTAAATCGTGATCACAAAGTGGCAACAATGGGCAAGGCAATTTCAGCATATCGTATTGAGTTTCAAAAGACAAGAGTATGAATCATTTCAAGCAACATTTCAGCATATCGTATTGAGTTTCAAAAGACAAGAGTATGAATCATTTCAAGCAACATTTCAGCATATCGTATTGAGTTTCAAAAGACAAGAGTATGAATCATTTCAAGCAACATTTCAGCATATCGTATTGAGTTTCAAAAGACAAGAGTATGAATCATTTCAAGCAACATTTCTATTTTTTTTTTAACTAGAGTAATGCGAAAAACATTTTGGAGTTTCATCTATAAGCTGATAGCCAATTACAAATATGTGAAGGGGAACATAACAGATTATTTTATCTGTTAGCCTATAAGGCTTCCCACAAGCATGGTCAATCCACTCCTTCACCAAAATTAAGTTTAATTTCCTTTATTTGTACCAATGGTTCATGTATAATGTAAAACTCTTTATGATATAATCTATTTGATTTGCCGGGAAAAAAATAGATTAAGGATATACAATTATTCATATATTATACTTATTTAATAGTAAATTATTATTCCTAGCTAAAAGAAAATGGATTAAGGATATACAATTCATATATTATATTAATAGTAATTTATTATTCCTAAAAGAAAAAAGGATTATCCAACAACTAAACTATCTAATATTTTCAATGATTAAATTGAAAATTATTACTTAAGAGAACGATATATATAAAAATATCTTAGCCAATGTTGGTTTTCTATAAAATTTAGTGGTTTTCCTTTTTATTAACAATTATTTTTTGTTAATTTTCAAATATTATAATTCTTATTATGATATAGACTAAGATGCATAGATTGTGTTTAATATAAGTTTGTAACTTTTTAAGATAAATTTTGTAAAAATTAAAATATGGTTTATTATGATGGTACAAATAGTTAAATTGTATTAGAAATAGATATAGTAAATTTCAAATTCGTTTTTAAAAAATCATTAAAATGTATAGATAATCACTCATATTTAAATTATTATCGATTTATTTATTGTTATTACCCGCTTATTAACGCAGACCTTATCTAGTATTGATATATTCACAAAATAGACTATATTTTTGTTCCTATCAAACCATACACAACTAATCATATTAGTTTTTGTGTTTTCGTAGAGAGTAGACTACATATTTTGATTTCAATTAATTAAATTTATAAAACTAAAAAATATTGAATTTCATGCTGATCTTCTATTTAATTTTGAAAAAGATATTAAAAAAAGTTGACGCTTCAGAAGAAAAACAAATTCTAGAAAAAAAAAAAGAAACAAATTCAAGAGGGCGAACCCGGAGGAAATGAACCATGATTAAAAGCCGATCGAACCGAACAAAATCAATCCCGGTTCACAAAACCGAGCGTTAAAAAGACGCTACAAATTGACTTGAACACAACGCGAGTCGGTCGAACCGGAAATCAATCCCAGTTAATAAATAAACCGAGCGTCTCTCCGACGCTACACTGACTTGAATACAACGCAGAAACTCTGTATATATATTACTTAGCCAGCCCTCCTTCCTCCTCATTCCCCCATACGTTAAACTTTTTAGGCTTTTTATAATTCCGGCGAGGTCTCTCTGCTTCTCTCTATCCTCGTTCTCCGTCGACTCCATATCGTGCTTCATCCCCCTTCAGGTATAACATTCTTAAAATCCTCTTTTATAATACGACCACGAACTTCAATCGTTTCCGTTATCAGTTTCGGCGGTTTTATCTCGCCTGAACCCTAATTTTGCCGACATCGGACGAACGAGTACGGAATCTCCGGTTCTCTGTCTTGTTGTGACGTTCGTAAAGCGTAGTTTAGTCTTAGTTAGATTAGTATCCATCGGATTCATAGGTACTATTTGTTGGAAGTTCATGTTATCGATTAGTGTTGGTTTTGATGATTCCTGGTTATGGATTACACAAGTTGTGATGTTGCCTTGTTCATTGTCGATCTGATTACGAGTATTTGTGTGGTTAATTAGTGTAAAATTCGTATGTTCATGTTTCGGAACTTTGTGTTTGCCTTTTTGTTCTTCGTATAACTGTTCTTGACATCTTCTTGCTTTGTTGTAACAGGTTCGAAGGAACAGTTCGTTTGGCTGAGCCCGGTTTCGTGAGTATATAAAGAAAGATGTTTGGTTCTTCTAATCGTAAGTGATCCTTACCTTATTCTTTGTTAACTATGGGATTTGCACGGATCTTCCCTTTGTTTTTTCTTAATCAAATTTGGATGTTTATAGTTTTTGCTATGCTAACCTGACCCGTTTAATATGTTTTACAGCTTTTGGACAGTCATCTAACAACAGTCCATTTGGGACCCAAACTCAATCTTTGTTCGGGCAGACCAACAATAACCCGAGCAATAATCCTTTTGCTGTGAAGCCCTTTGGTAATTCTACTCCTTTTGGTGCACAGACAGGGAGTTCCATGTTTGGGGGCACTTCAACCGGCGTGTTTGGTGCACCTCAAACTTCTTCTTCCCCTTTTGGTGCTTCATCACAAGCGTTTGGTAGCTCTACTCCGGCTTTTGGAGCATCTTCTGCTCCTGCATTTGGTAGTTCAACTTCACCTTTTGGTGGTAAGTACCTTTTATGTATTTTACTGTGTGGGTTTTGTCAATCATTTCTTTGATTTAGTGCTTTACTAGGCCTGGGATAAACTATATGTGCTCATATCTTTTGGTTGGTACATTGATAGCGCTTATGGAATAGGATCTACCTTCTCCCAATAGGACTTAATTGTAAACATATACTTTTGCTTATGGTTTCTGGTTTCTGATTTCTTCAAGCGTTTGATTGTCTGTTAGTTTCTGGGTAGCAATTTCAAGTTTTATGTTTCAAAAGATTTGTTACTACTTCCAAAATTAGTAGTCTTTTGGGTTTTCTTCGTGACAGTACTAGCTCCTGATTTGGTCTAGTTTGTTTGTTTTCTTCAGGTTCTAGGTTATCGTTAGTCTTCTGATATATTTCTTTTATGCGCCTTTTCTTACGAACACTGATCAATTTTTTCTTACAGGCACTTCTACGTTTGGTCAAAAGTCTTTTGGCCTCTCAACGCCTCAGTCAAGTCCTTTCGGAAGCACCCCACAGCAATCACAGCCTGCCTTTGGGAACAGCTCTTTTGGTTCATCTTCACCTTTTGGTGCCTCTAGCACGCCTGCCTTTGGTGCCTCAAACACTTCCGCATTTGGCGCCACAAGCACACCTGGGTTTGGCGCATCAAGCACTCCTGCCTTTGGCTCCACAAACACACCTGCTTTTGGTGCATCAAGTACTCCATCATTCGGCGCCTCGAGTTCACCTGCATTTGGCGCGTCACCCGCTCCAGCCTTTGGTAGCTCTGGCACTGGATTTGGCAACAATGCCTTCGGTGCTGGAGGTGCTTTTGGTGCATCAAGCACTCCTGCTTTTGGTGCATCAAGCACTCCTGCATTTGGTGCGTCAAGCACTCCTGCGTTTGGGGCATCAAGTACCCCATCCTTTAGTTTTAGCTCTTCCCCAGCTTTTGGACAGTCTACCTCAGCATTTGGTAGCAGTGCCTTTGGCTCTACACAATCTCCCTTTGGAGCCCAAGGTTCTCCAGCTATTCCTATTCAATTACAGATTAGAAGTGAACGTTCCCACCCATTAAATGGTAACTAATTATGTTCACATGTTTTGTTTTGCAGGTGCACAGGCTTCGACCCCAATATTTGGGGGTCAAACAACTATCGGGGGTGAACAAGGGGGTAGTAGGGTCATGCCTTATGCACCTACAAATGAGGCAGAGTCAGGCACTGGTAACCCTGGGAGGCTACAATCTATATCTGCCATGCCTGTATACAAAGAAAAAAACCAGGAGGAGCTTCGGTGGAAGGACTACCAGCGAGGAGATAAAGGTCATATGCCAGACAAATCCATGTTATGCTTTTGGCTTAAGGTTAGATGTTTGGGCTTTATTTACCAAAATATTGATTCTCTTGTTGTTTAATCTTCAGGTGGACAACGTCCTGCTGGTCAATCTCCTGGAGGTGCTGGATTCGGTGTAACAACTTCTCAGCCAAGTGTATTCTCTCCTTCACCAACGTTTGGCCAGACATCTCCAAATCCAACAAACCCTTTTGCACAGAAGACATCAATAACTACCCCAAATCTTTCATCTCCCTTTGGTCAACCCACTACCCCCTCCTTTGGTCAACCCACAACCCCATCCTTTGGTCAACCCACAACCCCATCCTTTGGTCAACCCACTATCCCATCCATGTTTGGGTCAACTGCATCAAATGCCACATCCGTTTTTGGATCATCCCCTAGTTTTGCAACAAACACACAGCAGCCATTTGGTTCAGCCCCTGCACATGGGTCAAATTCAGCATTTAGCATGGGTGGAAATAATAACAACAGTCAGTCATCTCCCCTGTTCGGTTCAAACCCCTTATTTGGACAAAGTACTACTCCTGCATTTCAACAGACGAGTTCTGCGTTTGGACTGAATACCACTCCTACATTTCAACAGACTAGTTCTGTGAATGGACAGAATACCAATCCTGCAAATGGACAGAGTAACATTTTCAGTACACCTTCCACTGGCTCCGCAAATCTGTTTTCAAGCTCTTTCACTACAAGCATCTCTCCCTATGCTCAAACAACGGTGAGTTTCTTTTTAACTAATTTAAATGCCAGTTCACTTCAGAATTGATATCTCTTTCTCTGCCTTTTGAGTTATGTAGGGATTTCGTAGGGATTTCTAATATTGGCTTTATTTTTGCAGCCTGCTCTTTCGACACCTTACCAATCAGTTCAGCCAACTCAACCATCAGGTGCTTTTAGTTTCAACAACTTTGCTCAAACCCAAACAGGTATGTCGATCAATCAAAGCATCCTTAATATTATAATCTTATATACTAGAAGCTAAGTCCTGTATGTTTATGTTCTGAAGCTAATACAACTGGCGTTACAGGTGGAACGGGAACTTTGAGCCAAAGCAACTTTAAGCAAGTGTATGGTCTCTCTGACATCAGTGTTTCCGACTCTAATTTTCCTTTTAGATAATCTATTAACATCAGTGTTTCATTCTTTTCTTTTTTGTTTTGACAGGCCTGCGTTCGGTAACTCTGCTATTATGCAACCAACTCCTGTAACAAACCCATTTGGAACGCTTCCTGCTTTGCCTCAGGTTTCAATTGGTCAAGGTAGAAATTCACCTTCCATTCAGTATGGAATCTCCAGCATGCCTGTAAGTATACTGCCTTTTTCAATACCTACACACCAACGTTTTCTTCATAACTTCTTTCCAAATTTGAAGCACATAAAATTCTGTTGCTAGGCATTGAATTCCTCTGCATAGCATCTTGAAGTTTTTCATTGTTCACATAGATACGATGTTATGACAGAAACAAATGACTACTCCATGTTATTAACCCATATATATTTTCCTTTCTTCTCAGGTCGTTGATAAGCCTGCTCCTGTTAGAGTATCTCCACTCCTGACTTCTCGACACCTTTTACAAAGGCGGGTCAGGCTACCTACAAGGAAGTACCGTCCTGGTGATGATGGTCCAAAGGCATGTTTTCTGTTTTCTTAATTTTGGCTTGGTCTTTAATAGCTCAGTCTTTAATTTTGTTACTGAGGCTCTTTCTACCTGTTTGCTTCTTCAATGTTTATTTCAGGTTCCATTCTTCAGCGATGAAGAGAATTCCAGTACACCAAAGGCTGATGCCCTTTTCATTCCAAGGGAAAACCCTAGAGCTCTATTTATACGCCCAGTTGAAAGGGTAAAATCAGAACATCCAAAGGATGGCCCGGCCCCACTGCAGGAGAATGGTAAGCTTTCTTTTAACATTGATTGGCATATTCATTTGCAAATGTAGGCTTTCTATTGTCCCAAATAGCTCCTTTTTTCTAGACATGGCTCCAATAGTGTCTACCTGCTTCAATATTTAAATATAGTGGCTGAATTTGTTCATATCTGACACTTCATTTTACATGTGAATTTCAGGTAATAAGTCAAATGGGGTTACTAATGGAGCCAACCATGAGAGTGAGTACTTAAAATATGAATTTGTAACGAAATAGTGATTAACGTTTGTGCATTGTGAGGACCATTCTCTGATTCTACAATCAATATCTGCAGATAAGAATAACGGTGAAACTTGTGAGGCTCCTCCGGTTAAAGCCAATCAGAAACCGAACGGAACACATGAAAATCACGGAGGCGACAAAAATGGTTCACCAAGCGGAGCAGATATCGAGACATTGATGCCAAAGCTGCATCACGCTGAATATTTCACAGAGCCTCGGATCCAAGAACTGGCTACAAAAGAAAGGGTTGATCCGGGTCATTGCAAGCGGGTAAAAGACTTTGTTGTTGGGAGACACGGTTACGGGAGTATAAAATTTCTGGGAGAGACGGATGTGTGTAAACTTGACCTGGAAATGGTGGTTCAGTTCAAAAACCGTGAAGTGAATGTGTACATGGACGAGAGCAAAAAACCTCCTGTGGGTCAAGGACTGAATAAGCCCGCGGTTGTAACTTTGCTGAACATAAAATGTATGGACAAGAAGACCAGTACGCAAGTGAAGGAAGGCGCGAGATTGGACAAGTACAAGGAAATGCTGAGGAGGAAAGCTGAGGAACAGGGAGCAAAATTTGTGTCTTATGATGCTGTGAAAGGCGAGTGGACGTTCAAGGTGGAGCATTTCAGTTCCTACAAGCTTGGAGAAGAAGATGATATGTAGAAAGATCATTGTGTAGACTAGTGTCCTGTTTTTTGGTTTTACTTTTTGGGGTTTCTCTATTGGTCTGTTTTTACAATATATAATGTCAAAAATGACATGTCTTTTGTTCTTACCTCATCTTCTCAACCTCTCTTCTATCAGTTTCACTAGGAAAAATTTACTTGAGTTCTTGAATTATATAATTACTAGGTAATTAGTCCACGCAATGCGTGGTTGTATGCATAATAGTTTTGATTATATTTTTAAAATTTTTTTAAACTAAAATATTGTTTTACTAATGTATAATCTCAAAAAAATTATATTAATGTATAATCTCAAAAAAATTATACTAATGTATGAATCTCAAAAACATTTGTAGCAATTTCTCAAAATAACACTCCTGTCAACAATTTTTTGGTATGGTTATTTATTATATAAAATTTAAAATATATAAACTTTTTTATAAGTCAAAAATTAACCAATACTACAAAAAAATTATTACAAATTGATTAGCTATATTAATATAAATAATAATATAGAAATTTAAACATTTTCCTAATATGAGAGAATCTATGTTTATGATCATGTTTTATAGAGGTAAAACATTGATTTAAAGATTTTTTTAATGACCATGTAAACATAAGACTGTAGTATAGTAAAATTGAATCAAATAAAATTATCAAAAAATTTAGTAACTACGTATAAAATTATTGTATATAGAATATTCCTCATTTCAAAGTTTAAAGCAATTAAAATAATTAAAAAATATTAAAATTTTACCAAAAACATTTTTTCTTGAAAGATAAATATATTATTTGGAGGAATGAATGTAAAATTATTGGGTAGGAGTTACATTTGAGTTAAATGTAGAGTTAAATGAAGTTAGATACCTTTAAAAGTGAGTTAATTATAAATAAATATTTTAATTTATTTTTGACTTAAAAGAAAAGGATTGCCAAGTGGCTCAATCAAAATTTAAACTTACACTTTTTGATTGTTTTGTTGATATAAACTCAACACTCACACATAACATTCCAAATTGAAAATATTACTTTTGAAGTGACAAACTAAATTAGTTTAAAAAAAAAAATTATATGAACTTCAATTTAAAGATTTTTTAAAACCCCAAGAATAACTTCAATCCTTTTGTTTTTTGTTTTGTTTTTCACTTATCAATATAATCTATAGTGCTAGATTTCATACTAATGGTTTCATCTTTAGAGGATTTAATTAGTTAAATGGTATTTTAAAATAATGACTTATAAGATGCTAATCTAAAATAGATAACGAAGATAAACCTTTTAAAACAGATTCTCAAATAAACTTGATTTTTTGTTAAAACCAACATATGTGAATTTAAAGCTATGGAAATTTTAAAAATAAATATGAATAGATTAGAAAGGCAAGAAATATAAAAGAAATATTTTATTTTTATATAAATAAAATAAAAATTGAAAACAATGTTAAATTGTTAATTATATATAATAATTTCTAAATTAAAATATAGTTACAAACTCTTACAACACATATTATATATAACAACATTTGATATTGGTGAGAGAGGAGGAGAAAATGGGTACTTATAAGATAATAATCCAAATTAGATAATGAAGATGAATCTTTAAATATAAAAACAATGTAAAATAGATATATATATTAAAATTCACATTCACTTCACGGTTCTAACCCGGTTTACCAGAAAGTCCCGGTTCTCATCCACAACAGTAAACCGGTTTGTGAGTCTCTTAACATCGTTGAATACATCGATGAGACGTGGAAATCATCTGGACCGTCCATTCTTCCTTCTCATCCTCATGATCGAGCTCTCGCTCGCTTCTGGTCTGCCTTCGTTGATGACAAGGTCCGTCATTTGTTGTTCTTACGAGGCTTTCTTTTGTCAAGAATTTTTAATGTGTGATCAGTGTTTTGTCCATATATGAATGCGACCGTTTTTACCACTTTTTAAATTCTTTTTATTATTATTCCATATTGGGATTATATTTTCTATTTTCTTTTTATAAATAGACAAATCTCCCAAAATATATTCATTGATGGATGCTTCATGTTTAAAATTGGTCTGAAATATCTTTTACGTGTTAAAATTTGGTAACTATAATCTCGGATTATTACAAGGTGGAGATAATCAACCTTTAGGGATGAAACCATTAAGCTTCAAAATAAAATCAATTAATATGAATTTATTTAAGATTTAGGACAACTTCTCTAGCTATCTCAACTATGTTCTCTTAACTTTCATCCTACAAATGCAGTGGTTTCCAGCTTTCATAGCGGCGAGTGTTGGAAACACAAAAGTCTTTGATTGTCCTTGATGATATATGGAGAGAGGGAGATTGGGACATGATTAAACCAATTTTTCCACGGAACAAAGGTGACATCTTTTGTTACGTATATTTACATAATTGTCTTTTTAATATATTCACGGGTTGAGGTAAAAACATTTTCTTTTTTTTTTTTCTTTTTTGTTATATCTTTCATATAGGTTGGAAGGTACTACTTATATCTCGTAACGAGAGTATTGCATTACGAGCAGATCCAACATGTTTTACCTTTAAACTAAATTTTCTAACTCCCGAAGAAAGTTGGACAATTTTCCAAAGGATAGTGTTTCCCACAGAAAATATTACCAGTAAGCTTTCAAAAGGATTTAACTAACTGATCTTTGTTTTCTATGGTGATCATAATTAATGATTAGAGATTTTTTACTTAGCATGACCATAATCCGCTTTTACTTAAAAATATCTTTCTCAACCGTATAATCCTTCAGATATTTCACCAAAACTTGATGATCTTGTGTAGAACATAAAGCTGATCAAGAAATGGAAGAGATGGGTAAGAAGATGATCGAACATTGTGGAGGTCTACCTTTGGCTGTTAAGGTATTAGGCGGGTTGTTAGCTGCTCAACACACATTAAGTGAGTGGAAAAGGATATATGAGAATCTCACATCTCACATCGTAGGAGGGGCTAGCTTCAGTGATAACAATATCAGTTCAGTTTACCAAATATTGTCTCTGAGCTATGAAGAGCTGCCTATTTATCTGAAGCACTGCTTCCTCTACCTAGCAGGTGTTCCAGAAAATGATGCAATAGATGTGAGAGAATTGTCCTATTACTGGGCCGCAGAAGGAATACCAAAGTCGAGGTATTATGATGGAGAGACCATTCGAGAGCTCGCTGATGGATACATAGAAGAATTGGTGAACAGAAACATGGTAATTTCTAAACGAGACGTAACGACATCAAGATTTGAAACGTGTCATTTGCATGATATGATGAGAGAAGTTAATCTATTTAAAGCTGGAGAAGAGAATTTCCTACAAAATGTTAATGCAAGTACCGTTACCTCAAGTAGTGCAAACTCTCGGTATCTAAGTGAACCTCGCAGACTCGTCATACATTCTTGTGACGATACATATCTTATAAAGAATCCAAATATTAGATCTCTCTCGTTCAGAGGGTCAAAGTTTATGGCATCAGGTTTATACTTTACAAAGGTACAGTTGATGAGGGTTTTAGATCTCTCTGGTGCAAGGTTTGAGGGAGGGAAGTTACCTTCTAACATTGGAAAGCTCATCCATTTACGGTACTTGAGTTTACACAGTGCACAAGTATCTCATCTACCTTCTTCTATGCAGAATCTGAAGTTGCTCCTCTATTTGAATCTAAATGTGGAAGCAGGACCTCCACTTGATGTGCCTAATATCTTGAATGAGATGCAAGAACTGAGGTACCTTTGGTTACCGTATAAAATACGTGATGAGAAAAAGTTGGAATTAGGTAATCTAATCAACTTGGAGACATTGGAGTATTTTTCAACAAAGCATAGCAGCGTTGGGGATCTTCACTGTTTGACAAGGCTTGAGACTCTATCAGTCTTATTCAACGGCGAAGGGTGCACTAAAGAAACTCTATGTTCATCTCTTAGTGGGATGTGACACTTGGAAAATCTTACCATTGATGGTTACACGAATGATGAAGAAGAAATCGTATTGAAATGCGTCCATCTCAAAAAGCTGAATTTGACTCTATATATGCCAAGGTTACGTGATGTGCAAAGTTTTCCTTCTGTCCTTACAAGCATAAATCTGAAGAATTGTTGTCTGAAGGAGGATCCAATGCCTATTCTAGAGAAGCTACTTCACTTATATGATGTCAAATTATCATTTAAATCTTTTTGTGGTAAGAGAATGGTTTGCTTGAGCGGGGGGTTTCCTCAATTGCATACGCTTTCAATATTGGGACTATTGGAATGGGAAGAGTGGGTCGTAGAAGAAGGCTCCATGCCCCTGCTTCATACTATGACTATTAGTGACTGTAAGAAACTAAAGGTATTTCCTGATGGGTTCAGATTTAGCTACAGTTTGAAGGATGTTGTTATGGACAATGAATGGAAGGAGAGATTGTCCAACGGAGGAGAAGATTATTACAAATTCCAACACATCCCTTTTGTTAAATTCTCTGGCGTATGTACTTTGGAAACTCTATCTTCGTCTCTAGGTGATCACATGGCCAGTACAAGTGAAGTTCTTCCTATCCGCAGCCATGATGTTGACGAATCTGATTCTACTAAAGAGATGATGACTCAAGAATCAGAATGCATATTAGTCTTTTCATGCAATGACAACCATGATGTGGAAGAATCACATTACATGGAAGCCATCTTAAAAGAGTTGCAAGAGCGGGGGGTCACACCTTTGACATGTAATCTATCTGGTAGAGAGAGTTTGAACACAAATATGCTAGAAAGATGTAGTGTTGGTATTATGGTACTTTCAACTAGTTACGTTTGTTCTACACAGTCCATGGATCATCTTGTGGCAATCATGGAGCACCGGAAAGAGAAAAACCTTGTGATTATTCCTATATATTTCAAAGTAACACGTCAAGACATTTTTGGATTGAAAGGCAAGTCTGAAGCAGCGTTTCTGCACCTTCAGAGTTCTGTCCAGGAAGACAGAGTTCAGAAATGGAAGATGGCTCTGGCTGAAATAGCATCCATAGATGGACATGAATGGACAAAAGGGTAAATTTACTTCTCTTAATTTGCAAAATGTGTCCTTATTACTGTTTTCTAATTCTGTGTGTGTGTTTTGCAGGACTCAGGTTGTGCTTGCGGAGGAAGTTGTAAGAAACGCATGCTTAAGGTTATATTTGAAAAATAGCAAGAATCTGGTCAGAATCTTAGCATTGTTAAATCAGTCCCAACCTTCAGATGCAGACATTGTGGGGATTTGGGGTATGGCAGGAATAGGTATGACATCTATTGCTAGAGAAATTTTTGGAACTCTAGCACCAAAATATGATTTGTGTTACTTCTACAAGAATTTGATCTAACGTGTCAAGTGAAAGGGCTGAGGAAAATGCGTGATGATTTCTTAGCTACTGTGTTTGGGGAAGAAAAACTAAGTATAGGGGCATCTGATATAAAACCGAGTTTCATGAGGGACTGGTTCCAGGGAAAAAAAATTCTTGTTGTTTTTGATGACGTGAGTAATTCTAGAGATGTAGAAACTGTACTTGGAGGGTATGTCTGGTTTTCTCATGGTCACAGAATCATCTTAACCTCTAGGAGAAAACAAGTTCTTGTACAGTGCAAGGTTAAAGAGCCATACGAGTTCCAAAAGCTATGTGAGTTTGAATCTTCTCGTCTTTGCAAGCAATATTTGAATGGAGAAGATGTGGTCATCTCGGAACTTATGAGCTGCAGTAGTGGTATCCCATTGGCTCTCAATGTTTTAGGTTCCTCTGTATCGAAGCAGGATAGAAGCAATATGATGGAACATCTACAAAGCTTGCGGAGAAATCCTCCAACTCAGATTCAAGACGCATTTAAGAGAAGCTTTGGTGGACTAGACGAAAACGAAAAGAACATATTCTTGGATCTTGCATGTTTTTTCACAGGGGAGAACAAAGATGATGTGGTGCAACTACTTGATGCTTGCGGGTTTTTTACATATTTGGGAATCTCTGATCTCATTGACAAGTCTCTCATTAGCGTTGTAGATAATAAAATAGAGATTCCTGTTCCTTTTCAAGACATTGGTCGATTTCTAGTTAATGAAGAAGACGAGAATCCATGCGAACGTAGCAGACTATGGGACTCTAAAGACATTTCTAATGTATTGACATGTAATTCTGTAAGTTGTCATTTGCCTAATTCTTTTAGTTTTTAATGTTTTCCTACTTACGGATTGTCTTCGTCAGGGAACTGACGCGATCGAAGGCATTTTCTTGGATGCATCTGACTTGACCTGTGAGCTTAGTCCTACTGTGTTTGGTAAGATGTATAGACTTAGATTGCTGAAGCTCTATGGGAACCAGTGCAAGCTACGTTTATCTCAAGGCCTCGAGACTTTGCCTGATGAGCTCAGGTTACTTCACTGGGAGAATTACCCTCTGAAATGCTTGTCTCAAAAATTTAATCCTGAGAACCTTGTAGAGGTAAACATGCCTTATAGCAACATGAAGAAGCTATGGGAAGGGAAGAAAGTAAGTGTTTGACGTTATGGTGTTTTAAGATGTTTACATTAATTTATAAACTTGCATCTGATGGCTTATTTCGATTTAATAATGTTGTGAAACAGAGTCTCGAGAAGCTAAAGAAAATTAAACTGAGTCACTCCAGAAACTTAGCTGACATTACGGTGTTATCAGAAGCCCTGAAAGTTGAACATATTGATCTCGAAGGATGTACGAGTCTTGTTGACGTTAGCACATCTATTCCTAGTTGTGGGAAGCTTGTTTCCTTGAATTTGAAAGACTGTTCACGGTTGGTAAAGCTGCCTGCTATGTTCGGGTTAACATCTCTCAAGCTTCTTCGTATGTCTGGTTGTTCAGAGGATTTTGCACCAAACTTGATAGAGTTATATCTATCTGGGACTTCCATTGTCAATCGAGAGTCTTTCTGAACTTGTTACACTTGATCTTGAGCACTGCACAAGGCTTAAGTATCTACCAAACGGAATAAGCAACTTACGATCTATGGTGGAGCTTAAGCTGTTTGGTTGCACAAGGCTTCATCAGAAAAGCTTGGAATCTACATGATTTCGCCTAGGAGAAGTTGAAAAGGTGAGGTCACTCGGAAGGAAACAAAAAGGTGTTTCACGGTCGGTAATCTTTGTGTTTCATGTTTACTGATAGATTTGATGATCTTCATAATTTTTTTTCTTTTTTCTTACTTGGCCAACAGGCCGAACACAACCATACGTCTTGGTTAATATTCATAATCACCACCACCAGCCAAATCATGGCCACACAAGACAACACACTCACGTGTGTTTTCAAAATACCAGATTTTTTTTTTTTTTTTTTTTTTTATAGATAGTCGATGGAGTTTGGATAAATCTCATTACCAACTCATAATTAGAACAAAAAGAAAGAAAAACTCCAATGTTAAAAGAAGAAGCGATGGAGAAAGGTCAAAATAAAAGATAGAGAAACTCAAATTTCAAACTCAAACCATAAACCACATCAAGGATCTTGGCTTTGATACCATAATAGATTTGATGAGAGTAAGAACACAAAGGTGTTTAGGAAGAATTAATATTAGACTGTCATGATTGTAATTGTACAAGATACATTCTCTTATATAGAGATGAGTTTCCTAAACTAATGATAAATGTAAATATTCCTAAACTATATCTTCTAAATTCTTCTCAATCTTCATAATTTACATATTCTTAGGTTTGTCAACTCGATCGTCGATCGTCGATATCCGGTTCTCCATATTCCAATATTTACTTTGGTGCACATATTGATGTTAAGGTTCCTTCTTTGCTAAGTATTATCAGTGATGCGTTGCATATGTGTTAAGTCTCGCCGGTACAATGAAAACTATATGGTAGCTGCATTGTATATTTGTATTACGGGTGCTTATAGACTGATAGAGTAACAATATTTGCCTCAGCTGCTTCTGTAAACTTATGTTTTTTTTTTGTTTTCTCTATGAATAGCACATGGTCTATACAGAGATCCCTAAGTTGTGCTGAAAAGCAAATTTCAAGAGGTGATTATTGTTGATATAGGGCCTGACTGGTTCAAATGTTGTGGTTGCGGTTGCGGTTGCGGAAGATTGCGGAAGCGGGCGATTGCGGTTTCAAGCGTTATTAAGCGTTTTGAACGACTGGTTTAGCGGTTTAAAATTAGTGCGTTTGCGGAAGGTTTACGACTGGTTGACCAGCGGGTGCAATAGCGGTTGGAACATAATAAATGTGATATATAATATATAAATGTTTAAAAACACAAAAATTTTAATTAAACTTGATTTATAATTTAAATTTATTAAAAAAATACTAAAATAATTATTCAAAAAACAAATAAATTTCATATTGAAATACTTATTCCTTTATGCATTTGGATTTTCACCAAAAATTTAATTAAGTAATTTGATAAATAACAAAACATATGCTTTAGATCGTAAATCTTTTCTCTTTTCTCTTAGATCGTTGTTCAGTAGTTGCATCGGTAGGAATGATCAAATGAGAGTTGAGAAGAGTCATTGATGATTTGTTTTAATATTTTTCACAAATATTCTTATTTTCTTAAATTTCTGATGAATTATTATATTTATTTAGATTTTTTTGAACTTATGTGCGATATGCCATTAAATTTACATCAAGTTTTCTGGGTTATTGTTAATTCGAATATTATTTTCTTCTAATTGTTTATTTTATAATCTCTGCAATCGTATTCGTACTTCATTTTCTCCCATCCTTAATGAGTAAAATGGTTAGATAGAAGATATAACAAAAAAAAAAATTCATTATCATTGATTTCTTTTAAGTTTTTTACAAAAAAAAAAAAAGTTCCAACCGCAATCGCCCACAACCGCAAACGCTTGCGGGAAACAGCTTTTGGAATTCAGTGGTTTGAAGCGATTGGGAGCGGTTTGTGTGATTGGTTCCAATCGCTAGCAACTGCTACCACCCGCAAACGCAGCGTTTGCGGGAGGTAGCGGTAGAACTAGTCAACATCGTAGTAACTTTTCTTTCTTTATTTTATCTCAATATTTTCTCTGTATAAAGCTCTGTAGATTAGATCCCGCAAAAAATAGTATTTTTTCTTCAAAGCCGGGAAGGGTATATAAAGCAAAATATTTAAGGAATTTAAAGACTATTAAAGTGTAGATTTATGCATGATGATTATCAAAATTAGAGGATCCGGGAAGGGCATAGAAAGCAAAATTGAGCATGAATATGGTGGCAAAAGGGAAAGAAGGCTCAGAAAGATAACATCTCATGAGGATAAAATCATACGGTCTCGAGATAATATAGGTGCCAACCATTTTTTTATGAACATAACTACATAAGTTACATAACACCAAGGCTGTGACTAAACATTATTGATGAGTAAATGACATATTTGAATAAACATACAGTAAAACCTCTATAAATTAATAAGGTCGGGACTATAAAATTTTATTAATTTAGATAGGTTTTAATTTATCAATAAATTAATAATTATTAATTTATCGATAAATTAAGATTTTATTAATTTGTGAAGAGATTTTATAGATATCACTAGATTTTCACTAGATTGATTTTAATAAAATCACATATCTTCTTATAATTAAAAGAGAAGTACAAATTATAAAATGTCTAAAATCTTTAGTTTTATTACTTAAATTGCCACTCAATTAAGTATAAAGGAGGTGATTAATTGAA
The DNA here is from genome assembly GCF_030686135.1 of Camelina sativa. NCBI lineage: Eukaryota > Viridiplantae > Streptophyta > Magnoliopsida > Brassicales > Brassicaceae > Camelina > Camelina sativa. The sequence goes on along the minus strand of NC_141886.1, from coordinate 9,189,169 downwards.
ATTAGAAGGATAAATTTGAGATTAAAAATTTTAATTAAAAGTCCAACCCATAATGTTAGGATCCGCGCGTTTCTCAAATGGATCTTTGGTGGATCAATTCTTTTTGTTAACAACTAAAAATTGAAGAACACTCTGTTTTGATCCTGACGGAAGACATATAATTGTCATTTAACTTAATCTTATCTTCCTCCTCCTCTCAATCGTCGTCTCCCCAGATCTCTTTTCCATTTTTGTTCTGTTGGGTTTTCCTTCTAGTGGGGAAACCAATTGGGTTTTCCTTCTAGTGGGGAAACCAATTGGGTTTGGTTAACCAAATCTGGACTTGGGCCATTATATTAGTCCATAAGATTAATATTGGGCTTTAGGTTATAAGACACGATATAAACACTCTCAACCTAGTTATTGGCATAAAGAAAAAAAATAGAGAGAAAATAGTTGATTTTTGGATTTAGAGGAGAAGAGAAAAACAAAACCTTTAGGGTTTGGTGTTTTGCACGTTTGGACATTCAAACGAGTTCCGATTTGGCTGATTTTTGGAGGGTAGCTTCGTGACTCAGTGTTCTACAGATTTGACAGTGGAGATCTTGTTTCAACGGTTGGTTTGTGAGAAATCTGAGTTTTAGCGTGGCTGATCGTGTCTAGAATTTTCAGATTTTTCTGCAGCATCTGTCGTGAGTGTTTGTAAGATCCAACAGTGAGATCTTTTTGGTTTGAGCTGAAATTTTGCAGAGTTGTTCCTGACCTGTTTATCTAGAATTTGTACGGTGGAGATCTGAATAGGTTGCTGGAATCTTAGTAAATCTAGGGTTGCTTGGAACTGCATATTTTTAGCCTTTTGTGTTCTCTCTTGTGTTGTTTTTCTTATTGAGATTGCTACTTATAGCCTTAGTCTCTGGAGAGGACGTGGTTGTACTCAAATACATTGGTGATAGTGAGATTTTGAGTGGACTACGGTCCCGTGGTTTTTACTCCTCGCATTGAGAAGGTTTCCACGTATAATTCTATGTGTCAGTTATTTTACGCTCTACCAAGTTTATTATATTTTCCTCACAGGTTCACATAAGTTAGGGTGAAACTTTATTCCGCTGCGCAACTGTGCGTTGTTTCCCCAACATGTTCTTCTTCTTTTGTCTTTCCTCTCACGACAATGCAGCGAATTTATGGTCGAGTCGATAACTCGATATCTGGATTTGTTTCCTATTGCAGTGGTATCTAGATTCAACCACCGAATACCAATTACGATGATGAAGAAGAAAGTATCATCTTGCTAGGTAAATGTTCGAATCCGTGAGACGGAATTTGCATACGATGAAGACGTTGGGACTCTTTTTGTGGCGTTTGCTAAATTTGAAGAACGATGCAATGACGTAGGTTCATCTACAAGTTTGCTCTTGATCATATTCCTAAAGGAAGAGCTGAAATTTTTTACAGGAAACTTTTGGCGTTTGATGAGAAACGATTTGGTGATAACGAAGGAATTAAGACGCCATTGTTGGCAAAACAAAGTTTCAGTTTCAAGATGAAGTGAGGAAGAACCCTTTGAACTATGATTTGTGGTTCAATTACATTATATTAGCTTAGAGGAGACTCTAAAGAACAAGGATAAAATAAGAGAAATCTACGAGAGGGCTATTGCTAATGTTCTTCCACCTTCCCAAGAGAAACGATACTGACAAAGGAATTACTAAAATATTTTCCAAAAATGTTTATTCTAAATATGTTTAAGTTACTAAAAGTAATTTAAATGCTTACAGACTATGTGATGAATTGGATTAGATTTTTTCATAAATATGATTCTATAGTTTTTTTTTATGGATTGTCTACTAAAACACATAAATATTTTAATTTGAAATTTGAAAATATTTTAAAGGTAATCTAAAGGTTTTTATTTATAAACAATAAAACACATTTAAATAAAAGAAAAAAGAGAATAAATTGGCATTCTCTACATTGTCTATAAATATTAGATTAAATCATACTTTAAATTAATTTCCAAAAAAATATTTGAAATAAATCTAAAAGAAATTGGTATCACATAATTAAAATACTGTTTAATAAATATTTAAAATATTTTGTTAAATCCTAAAATAAAACTTAAATGCCTGCGGGTCAAGTGATAGAGTGATTTGAGATTACAAAATATGATTATATAGTTTTAGTTTACAGGTTGTCGACACACATAAAATATTTTAGTCTTACGCAAAATTGAGAATTATAGTAAATTTTATAATTTAGATTAAAAGTATATTATAAAAAGTTAAATAATGCATAACAATTACAACTATTAATCACACAATGAAATTATTTAGACATACCATCAATTCTATATTCATCTCACCCCTTACTTTATTCTAAAAACACTATAAATTGAATTTCTATAATATTCAATAATATATCACAAAATACTAAAATATCATTAGATGCGAAAATGATCCCGCGGTATACCGCGGGTGAGATCCTAGTATATCTAATCAAATCACATGTTTGACAAAAAAATCTAATAAAATCACATTTTCTTAGATATATATGTGTTTCTAATAATTCATATTTCACTAGATTTGCTTAGATAATATTTTATTAATTTATGAATATATTTTTACATAGGATTTCCAAAAAAATTATTATTTTATTATTTTATCGAAATGTATCTTTATTTACACCGGCCCAACTTGGAATTAGAATAATTTATTAATTTGTAGCAAATATTAATTTTAAAAGTATTAATTTATAGAGGTTCTATGTATACAATTTGGTTTTAATAAAACAAAATAAGTTTAAAATCTGGGCCCTGAAACATTTTGGGCCTTTAAACTTTTGGGCCCAGCTCAATTTCTTCTCTTCTTGCGCTGGCAATTTCTTCTCTACTGAAACGTTTTGCGCTGGCAATTTCGAAACAAAAATCAACCCATCCCACTCCATCCAAAGGAAGAAGACGGGTGAGTTCCTTGGTGCCTTTAGAGAGGTGAGTACTCAGTAGTTGGTCCTCTTTGTCTGTCTTTGTGATCTTGACTCTTCAGTATTTGGTTTTGTTCAAAACGAATCTGAAATTTTCAGTATTCTTGACTTCATGCTTTCTTCTTGGGAAATTAATTCCTCAATAATTCCTAAGTACTAGTCTTCTTGGTCTGTCTTGGTGTGTTTTGTACTAACGAATCTGATAGTGACTTAGGAGCTGAGAAACATATCTTTATTCTGAGAACCTTCTGATAATTGCTACAGGGGATTTATGGCCGAGACACTCTTGTCATTCGGATTCGAGAAGCTTTTGAACCTCATTTTCCGAGAATCAGAGCGATTTCAGGGAGTTGGAGAGCAGTTCAATGGATTAAAAAGTGAATTAGAGACGTTAAGAGGATTTTTGAAAGATGCAGATGCCAAGAAACATACAAGCGCAATGGTGACAAACACTGTGAAAGAGATCAAAGAGATTGTTTATGATGCAGAAGATATAATCGAAACCTTTGTTCTAAAAGAAGAACTCGGCAAAACAACAAGTGGTATCAAGAAACGTATCAGACAACTTGCTTGTGTTATTGCTGATCGTAGGGGACTTGCTTTTGATATGGAAGCTCTCAGTAAGAGGATTGCTAAAGTCATTCGCGATATGCAGATTCTTGGCGTTCAACAGGTCATTGCCAATGAAAATGTTACGCAGTCTCTACATGAAAGAGAGAGGGTTAGGCGGCAAACGTTTTCTAGCGATTATGAAGATCATCTTGTGGGTTTGGATAAGAATGTTGAGAAATTGGTTGGCTATTTGGTGGAGGAAGAGAGAAGTCAAGTGGTTTCTATAACTGGAATGGGTGGTATTGGTAAAACTACCCTCGCAAGACAAGTTTTTAATCATGAGACAGTAAAGAATCATTTTGCAGGATTGGCATGGGTATGTGTTTCACAACAGTTTACAAGGCAGTATGTCTGGCAGACGATCTTGCGGAAACTTAGGCCACATCTGGTGTTAGAGATGACAGAAGATGAGCTTCAAGAGAATCTTGTTCAAGTGTTGGAAACACAAAAGTCTTTGATTGTTCTTGATGATATCTGGACAGAAGGAGATTGGGACATAATCAAACCAATTTTTCCACGGGACAAAGGTGACATCTTTTGGTACATACATTCTCTTTTCTCATAACCAAGCATTAGTTCAGCTCCTTTTTGGTTAGGGAGTCATGTAAAAGAGGTATATTTTTTGTAGGTTGGAAGGTACTACTTACTTCTCGTAATGAGGGTGTCGGATTACATGCAACTCCAACATGTTTCACCTTCAGACCAGATTGTCTAACTCGTGAAGAAAGTTGGACACTATTTCAAAGAATAGCATTTCCTAGAGTTAACACTAGCGGTAAGCGCACTTTGGATGACTACAATGTTATCAAGTTTATGCTTGCAGACATTAATGTAAATTCCACCATATCTTGATGATTTTGTGTAGAACATAATGCTAATGATGAAGAAATGGAAGAGATGGGTAAGCAGATGGTCAAACATTGTGGAGGTCTACCATTGGCTGTTAAGGTGTTAGGTGGTTTGTTAGCTGCAAAATACACATTTCCTGTGTGGAAAAGGGTATATGAGAATATCGGATCCCATATTATTGGAGAGGCTAGCTTCAATGACAAAAATATCAGTTCAGTTTATCAGATTTTGTATATGAGCTTCGAAGAGCTGCCTGTTTATTTGAAACACTGCTTCCTCTACCTTGCTCATTTTCCAGAAGATTATGCAATAGATGTGGAGAATTTGTACTATTACTGGGCTGCAGAAGGAATACCAAGGCCAAGGTATTACAATGGAGCGTCTGATCGTGAGGTCGCAGATGGATACATAGAAGAATTGGTGAAGAGAAACATGGTTATTTCTGAACGAGACATTATGACTTCAAGATTTGAAACATGTCAGTTGCATGACATGATGAGAGAAGTTTGTCTGCGTAAATCAGAAGAAGAGAATTTTGTACAAATTGTTGATGCAAGTACTGGAAACCCTCAATCTCCATGTATATCCCGCAGACTCGTCATAGATTTGCCTGGTCATAGATTTAATATGGAGGTGCATATGCTGAATCCAAAACTCAGATCTCTCTTGTTTATCAAGCAGCTTCCAAGGTTAGATAGGTTGTCAACAAGTTTACGCTTTAGACGGCTACAGTTGATGAGGGTTTTAGATCTCTCTAGGTGCCGGTTTGAAGGAGGAAAGCTACCTTTTAGCATCGGAAAGCTAATCCACTTGAAATACTTGAGTTTATACCGTGCATGGGTGTCTCATCTACCTTCTTCTATGCGTAATCTTAAGTTGCTTCTTCAATTGAATCTGGATGTTTTGGGATGTCCTATCTACATGTCTAATTTCTTGAAGGAGTTTCAAGAGTTGAGATACCTCTACTTACCTTGGGAAATACAAGATAAGACAAAGTTGGAATTGGGTAATCTAGTCAACCTGGAGACGTTGCATAATTTCTCAACAAAGCATAGTAGTGTTACGGATCTTCAACGTATGACAAGGCTAAGATGTCTCTCAATCATATTCAACAGCGAGGAGTGCACTATGGAAGCATTGTCTTCATCAGTAAGTAAATTTAAACACCTGGAGAGTCTTACTATATACGGTTATAAGGTATACGCTCCCAAGAGTGATGAAGAAGGATTTGTTTTGGATTGTGGTCATCTCAAACAGTTAAATTTGACTATATATATGCCAAGGTTACCAGATGAGCAACACTTTTCTTCTTACCTTTCAACCATATCTCTACATCATTGTCGTTTGGTGGAGGATCCAATGCCGATTCTAGAGAAGATGCTTCACTTAAAGGTGGTTACGTTATGGCATAACGCGTTTGTTGGGAGGAGAATGGTTTGTTCGAGCGGTGGGTTTCCTCAGTTGCAGAAGCTTATATTGAAAGAACTAAGTCAGTTGGAAGAATGGATAGTAGAAGAAGGATCCATGGCTCTTCTTAGTACTATGACTATTCGTCACTGTGAGAGTTTAAAGGAGCTTCCAGATGGGCTGAGATTTATCACTTCCTTGAAAGAACTGAGTATCTATACATCTAAGTGGGAATTTTTGGTTAAACTGAAAGAAGGAGGAGAAGATTACTACAAAGTCCAACACATCCCTCTTTTGAAAATTCCTGTATTTGACAAGAATACTTCAGACGAGGACACTCCAACAATAGACGATCAGGTATTATGTTCTTGCCCCAATTAAGTTTTTGTGTTATATATTCCACGAGAATTCCACAATTACTATTATGACAATGGCTACATTAATAGCACTGCGTGGAAAGAAAAAGAATATATGACAGATTGACTTACTTAATGTTCTCTTCTTGATTTTTAAGGCGAATATCTTCTGAAGCGAAGATCTTTCTAGTGGCTCATGAGTCATGATCGTGGGAGAAGAGTATTATAAATCCATATACAACAATAATATCAATATTCTTCTTCCCTTGTGCCTAGGGGGGCGTAGTACTACGTAGTTTTTCGGTATGACGTTTGATTCTCTCATTACTTTTTGATTTCTTATCGGGAGAATTCTTCTAAGATTTCTCATATGGTCCTTTGGTCTGTCTTGGTGTTCTTTGAGCTGAGTGTTTAGGAGCTTAAATAAGTCTCCATTGAATCTTTAAAGACTCTTTTTGGCATTTTATACTACTTGAGCAGGAGACACTTTAATCGATTTCCGAGATTCTGAGCGATTTTAGGGAGTTGGTGAGCAATTTAATGAATCAAACAGGGGACTGCAGACGTTAAGGGGCTTTTGAAAAGATGCAGATGCCAACAAACATATGAACACTCTCTGTTGGTGTGGTTTTAGAAGAGATGATGATCTAACCTCCTTGAAAGAACTGAGTTTGGAGTTATGACAGTGAAATTTCATTAGAGTTTGGAAGGAGGAGATAGTTTACTTATGCAGACTCGACCGGAAAAAAAGAAAAATGGGACGTTAATCTATCTGTTGAGAAGATCCCTCTTGAGTTTCCTAACCCAGCTTTCAGCATCAATGTTTCAGTGGACGAAATGCTTGAAAAGGACCATATATCTTTCTGTTGGTAAGAATGAGATGCAAGGTTCGTTCTAAGCTCAATATTTTCGATTTAATTCCAGTAACCACTATGGTAGCTGACTAGCTGCAGTGTTTTGAGCTAGCATTATATAGTCATTGTTATATTGTTTCTGTGAAAAAAAAGAAACCTCTAAAAAAGTGATTAGGATTTTTTATATTTGATTCCATCAAACAGAAGAGTTAAACCTGTTTGATGAATCCCATGTTTGATGAATCCCACCAAGCTTGACTAATTTTTAACTGACATATAAACCCTTCGTTTCCCAAATAGCACGTGGCCAAAGGTTTCCTCTAAAGAAGTGATTATTTACTACTACTTTTATTGTTGGGCAGGATCGGAGGCTTATGGCTGAGACATTTTTGTCGTCTGGAGTTCAGAAGCTTTGGGAACTAATTGTCCGAGAATCTGGGCGATTTCATGGAGTAAAAGGGCAATATAATGGATTAAAAAGTGATCTAAATATGTTGAGGTGCTTTCTGGAAGATGCAGATGCCAAGAAACATACAAGTGCAATGGTGAAAAACATTGTGAAAAGAGATTGTCTATGATGTTGAAGATATAATCGAAACCTTTGTTCTAAAGCAAGAAAATATAATCAGTTCGATTTATCATATTTTGTGTCTGAGTTTTGAAGAGCTGCCTATTTCGTTGAAGCATTGTTTCCTCCCGAAAATGGCTAATTCCCCATGAAATTAGTTGTTTTATCGTATTTCTATACAAAACTTTCGAGTGTGCTTAAAACTATATTCACTAATATATTATTTGAATCTACTACATAAACTATGTAAATATGGCTAAAACCTACAAATCAGAAGATGCCGTTAATTAAACCGACTGTTAGTATAGCTGACTGGAATGCCATGTGGTGAAGTAAACGACTGCCTTTTACAAAACGACGTAGTTTGATTAAAATTAACTTTTTTGAAAAATGACTAACTAATCATTTGAACCGATGACCTCTAGGTACACATACCCTAGTCAGTACCAAATATGCTATAATGATGATTATCCTATAGAAGAAGGTAGATGATTATAGACTTCTAATAATAATTTGATGTGTCCTAGTGGTTAAGTAGTCTATTTAATGATGATTGCAATAATTTTTATCTTTATTTCTATGACTAAAACGATGTCGTTTTTAGATATCTCCGTATATGTAGATTCCATGTCATCAAGATTTAACGGATAGGTTAACACTGTCAAATGATTTCCACGTTTTTATATATTTAAGCCCAAACTCATAAATCCCGGTATGGAATTCAAATATTTTAAAAGCCCATGTATATTTGAGCACAATTAATAGTCCACGTTTTTAGTTTCATTTTATTTTTAATATTCTAATCTTAAACCAACTTTAATGAAAGACTAGGTAATAATCCATGCTGTTGCACAAAGTGAAATTTTTGTTTGATATATAACATTTGTAAATCTATTTATTTAGTATAATATTTACAATACAAATTTATATTGGTTTGAATTCATCAAGTTTATGAAAGTTTTAAATAGTAATTGTTTCACCATAAATTTTAGATCGACATGATTGCGCATTTGGATAGAATGTGAACCGAATTAGTGATCGTTAGATTTTTATCAAAATATTGAACTATCAAATCAGATAAAAATCACGAAAAACTAAAATTTCATGAATCGGATAATTTAAATAAAATTGTTAACCCGGTCAAACCCGTCCGTTAAACCATCCCGCAACAACATTAAATATTTTGAGCTGCAAAATATCTTTGCATCCGTCCTGCTTGAATTCGTGAGATCCGCGTGGGTTACAAATGCATTTCAATAATTTTTTTTTACTAATATATAAAATATAATTAATGCTTAAACTTAATTAATATTAATAAATTTATGTGATAAAGTTTTTAAGAATATCACATTTTTTTTGTCAAAAATACAATGGCATATAGTTCTAATTAATAAATTTAAATGAGGCTACATAGCTAAATGTGTCTCGAGCTCTCTGGCGGCGATACATCAGCTTTTTCAAGAGATTGCTTCTCTATTAATATATAGGAGATATTTTTTCTAATATATAAAATATATTTAAAGCTTAAACTTAATTAATATTAATAAATTTATGTGATAAAGTTGTTAAGAATAACACATTTGTTTTTTTTTGGTCAAAAATATAATGGCATATAATTGTAAATAGTAAATCTAAATAAGGCTAAATAACTAAATGTGTCTCGAGCTCTCTCGCGGTGACACATCAGTTTTTTCAAGAGAGTGAAAATCGTGCTCTCATTAATGATCCTTCGGCAGAAACAAACCAGTCATGTTAGCAACAATGATTCAAAATTGCATGGGAATTAATGCCATTTTTTTCCTTCTCTTCCAAAATGAAGAGTAGTTTAGTCTTTTAAGTTCATGCCACAAATAACGAAATTGGCACTGCAAATAAGAGAAACAACAAACTGGCAATTCTCTAAATTTTAGTTCCAAAAGTGGTATTCTTCACTAAATCGATATCTCTATATACTTATTTAAGCAATGGTGTTAAAGTTTAACCATATTATCATGTGGTATATCACAAAAAATGGCATGAAATTATTTAACAGATTGTATTTGGTGATTCAGAAATTTTAGAAAAAATGACTAACTATTTAGGACAATTATAAAACTTAATTTTATTTATACAACTAAGATTAAATATTTGCATCCCTAAATCATTTAATAATGAGAGATATATTTTAAAACTAAGATACAACATTGCTTGTATTTTTAAAATATACCTTTAAGCAATGTTGTTAAAACTTTAACCAGCTTTGGTGTGGCATATTATAAAATACTATTGCATTTTAATTAATCTAATAACTAACAAAATAAAACTTTATATTTGTTTACAAAATCCTCTATATATTAATAGAGAAGCACACTATTGAAAAAGCTGATGTGTCGCGATTACAAAGCTCATGTATCTTTTAATAAATGTCCTTCCTTATCATTGTTATTTAAATGAGCTCATGTACCTTTTTAATAAATGCCCTTACTTATCATTGTTATTTACATAAATATGTGAATTAATAAAATGAAAGATTTAATCAACTATTAAATCTGAAAATGTATTTAAGTATCATTTTCATAACCTATTTACTTATTAAAAGTAAATTACATTTCACAAACAAGAAAAAAAATATTAATTTATTTATCACATTTATCATTTTTTCATTGCATTTTTAAACTTAAGATTAGTTTAAATTAAATCAATTAGTTTAAAAATATTGATCTATCTATTTAATGGTATAGTGATATAGATAATAATGTGAAACATAAAATATGTGAATTTGATTTTTAGAAACACAAAAAGACATCAAAACTTTCTACACCACCTTAAAATTATTTTCCAAGTTCAAATATTTCACGGGTGAAACGCATTTTACAAACGCAAATTTGAATAAACGAAAAGAACTTTACTTACATATTTTGTTTTATACAAACAAATCTTAAATCTCAAATAATAATTTTACTTATAATATTTTATTTAAATCGATTTATTCCGAACATAGTGCGGGTTGGTACCTAGTAATCTATTAAAATTCTAAACACGATCACATCAATTTGTAATATCATATTCACAGGTCAATACATTTTTTGTTGTTTTTTTAGACTTTACCGAATGTATAATTAATGAATTTGATATTGCATCCAAACCAAAAAGTAATATTGACTGAGGATCAAAATCGGAGTATGAAATTAAATAAATCAAATATCTTAATACTATTAAAAGAGGAGTACAAAATTAGGAATGTCCAAAATTATGGTTTTTTTACAGCAATTGCCACTGAATTCTTCACAAAAGAGATGTTTAATTGAAATTGAAAAGGATAAAATTGGAATTATAAAATTTAATTAAAACTTCACATGCGATTAGAAGAGGATCCGCGTGTTTTCAAAGAATCCGACCCGTGAGGACAAGTATTTGAGACTTCATACCGGTCCTACTAACACACACATGCAGTATTTCCATACAGTATTTCGTATATATTTTATAAAATATCCACTAGAGATAAACAAAAAACGTGTTCATGAATCATGCAATTGCGTTATAAAATAACTAAAACGTGTATCTACAGTATATCCATTTTTTTACAATTTGAAAAACTTTAACTAAAGACTAGATTAATACATTAAATCAATTCAAAAGAGAAAAGACGTAAAAAAATATGGGTTATAATGGAGCGGGTTAAATTATTAAACATGTGGTAATTTCAAGATTTTAAATAAATTAAAATTAGAATATTTATAAGATAATGATATATAAGAACATTATTTTCTCTTTGAAATTGTTATATTTATTTTTAATTAAAAATTTAAACAATAATTAATTTAAAAGTATTTAAACTAAATCTGGTTGCTTACATTAGCAGGACTCATTTGTGTTTCATATATGCTACTCTCCGATCGAACAGATCCCTCATTTGGACGAATGAGTCCATAACTAACGATATTTAGTGGAACTCAACTAACGATATTTAACGAATGAGTCCCGCCAACAACCAACCAACAATGTTAAAATTGTGGACGAGCAACACCGCTTTGTTAGTTCTGTTATAAACGCAGCAACCAACTAACAATATTTACAATATAATTACAACTATGTTAATAAACAAGAAAATTAACAAATTGGAAATGGATTATTAAAATTGTAAAAATACATAATAAATCAGAATTTATCATATGAAGAAAAAAATTATACCGCGGTGTACCGGGTTCAAACCTAGTATAATTTTATAAAATATATAGAATAAATAAATATTCTAACAAACAAATTCAAATTTAAGTAAATATTTTCCCATGGGTCACTGTCTAGTCACATTCTTAATTTTTCCTTTCCTATGTGTATTTATATTAATATAGCCTTCCCTATATTTTATTATTTTGTTTTAGAAACAATTAGAACTTTACAGTTTATATTAGAAGAATAAAAATAAACGATTAGTCTCCCGAGGAACTCACCAATAAAAATTAGAAGAATATCCTTCCAAAAAAAACAAAATCTATATATACATTTCTGAAGTACATTTTGGGTTCTACCCTTTAATTTGTACTTATTTAAATTATTATTTTGCAATATTGGTCCCTAAAAAATTACAAACAAACAATCAATAAAATGTTGTGTAATCAATCGTTTCACCGAAAGTTTAGCAAGTCGCACTAATTAATTGCCTAAAATGAAGAGCAATAAATTTAAAATAATCAGTTATTAAAGATAATATCTTTTACATTATATTTAGATTAAAGACCACGTCTACAAATAAGGTAAGATAAGTTCTAAGATTTTCTCAATAACAGAAAGCATTCCAATAAAACAATGAAGATGTTTATTTTAAAATTAATATACTTCCTATTAATAAGGTAAGATCGATTTTGTTTTCCAATTGTAATTAGACGATTTGAAAATATGAATATTTTCTCAATGAATGTACAAACACAATCGCATATACCCAGAATTATTTCCATTTCAAAATTATTTGCAAAATCTTTTAGACTTGCTCTACAATGTTTTTTGCAATTCATAAATGAAAAACCCTACAATCACATAAACACTATAAATTCTCTCCATGCACATCACCTAAAATCACCAAACTCAACCACATTTTCTTTGAAACAAAAGCAAAGAAATTTAACCTGCTCTAATGGCCGATTTATTTGGAGCGCATCCTAGCGAGATGAAAAAAATTTGAAGTCGGTTATTATTTTGGCTGATTCATTTGGAGCACATCCTAGCGAGATGAAAAACTTAACCTGATCAGAGGAGATCGATTGTTATTTTGAAGCGGAGACGCCATGAACCAAACCGAGCAACATACCTAACGCAAGCTAGACCATCGAAAAGAGCCAGCACTCAGATGTAATCGCTGTCTTCAAGCAATCAGGGGAAAGAGAGAAGCGACCGATAAGATGAAGTTTTCATTGTCAAGAGGAGAGCCTCAGTAAATCGCCGTCGATTTGGTCTTAGATGTAGCCTCCAACCCTAAGAAAACAGTACATATCCGCCGCCTGTACTAAGGAATACTGTAGGAGATGCATGCAGAGATTGAAGCAGCCGAACGAAGAAGACAACCAAAGCCAGAAGCAAATGTGAACATATACATAATTATTTAATTTATTCCAAATCTGTATTTCTATACTTAACATCAAAAGATAAATATATAATAATCATAAAGATTTCCTGATTACAATTTTTTAAAAAAGTAAATTTAAATTTTCAGTTATGCCACAAATGATATTTTCTCTGCATTTTATTTTGTATGATACATAAATTAATATATGTATTTAGTCATCTAAATTATTTGAATTACTTGAGCAAAATAATACTAAAAGTTAATTACCTTGATAAAATACATTCTCAGTCAACAATACATTCTCATTTATGCAAGTTCCTTACAAATTGACCCAATATATAATCTACGCCGATAGACTACGGAGATAAACTACACCGGTAATTGGTAGCAGCTAAAAGAGGTGATGATCCTTGCGAAGAAGTACAAAACCATCCTGCCCCTGCGAAAACATCGGTCTCTTTCCAAAAGCCATCAATAAAACAATGATAACCGGAGTAAGCCAGTGGGAGGGAAGAGAGACGTCCTTGTAACCGTGCAGCAGGTAGGACAGGGGAGGAGATAACAACCTCACCCTCGTCTTCCACCTGTGCTTGTAGCCAAGAAGACACTTCCCCTTGCGCTACGCGCACAATGTCATCTGGTCGTTCTGTCTGATTCTCAAACAGACAAGCGTTCTGGCGGGTTAGAGTTTATAGTGGTTTTTTTTTACATGTGTAATTACAATTATATTAATAAATTCATATATACCACGTGTTAAATTTTAAAAACACTAAAAATGTAATTCATTAATAAATAAATGTAAAAATATAAATTTTAATACAAAAATAAAATATTGTAAAAACTAGCATCATATATGTTCATATAGAAATGTCCCATAATGATTTGTACTAAGTCTTAGAGATATAAATATATATAAGATGTTAAACTTTTAACAAAAATAAACAAATACTTATATATATATATCGAATTTAAGTCATTTATATTCAGTAAGGATTTGTGTTAAGTCTTAAATTTATAAATATAATTACAATTATTAATATATTTTATTCATATAATTATTTTACAAAATATGAGTTTTATTATAGTAAACAATATACATACTTATAGTTCTCTCAAATTCAACCCACATACACGATATCATGAGATATATTTTCTCATAATTTTAATTTGCTTTAATTTTTCGCAAATCATATTATAGGGTGGTTTATAATTTACATAAATATGACTATATAATTTTTTACGGGTGATCTACTAAAACACACGATATTTTAGTCTGATAGAGATGTTATGCTAATAATAACTCATACCAAACATAAAAAGTGTAATCCAACTAAAATTAAAAAATCTAAATATTAACTAAAACAAGTTATATTAAAAATATATAATATACATTTATTCTTAATATTTATAAAAACATTGTCGAGTGGTGTACCACCTGTTAAAAAATTTAGTTCTACAATAATTGCGAAGACTATCAAGCCAAAGGTAGGTGTAGACTTGAAGTCAACTGTTCTAATGGATCTTTAAGAAACACATCGCCAGTTTCTTCTATACACAGAATATCAGTTGAAGGAGAAGCGATTTCAGGAGGTGATTTTTTACTTTTCTTTCTTTAGTTTCCTGTTTCCGTGGAGAAAGGTACTTCCATCTTTTGGATTTTGCATTTATTTATTCTTTAATTCTCAATATCATCATCTCTGTACAAAGATCTGTGGATTGGATCCAACCAAATAATATTAGTTTTGTAAATTTTTGCAAAAAGATATATCCGAATTTTGAACTCATGGATTTTCCTCTAGCTGCGATTATTGACTACAACTTTCGTGGTTAAGTAGGAGACTTATGGCTGAGGCTGGCACACAGTTGTCAGTTGAGAAGCTTTGGGATCGCCTTGTCGCAGTGCGAATCAAGGGAGTTGAAGAGCAAATTAATGAATTACAAGGTGATCTGCATGTTTTAAGGAATATGTTAAGAGATGCAGTTGCCATGAAACATACAAGTGAAATTGTGGGACACACTGTGAAAGATATCAAGGAAATTATTTACGATGCTGAAGATATAATCCAAACCTTTCTTTTAAAGAAAGAACTCGGAAAAAAAAGTGGCATCAGGAACATTTTGAGAAGGTTTTCTAAACGCATGGGGCCTGCTCTTGATTTAGAAACCATACGTATGAAGATCTCCAAGTTGATGGGTGATATACATAGGAACGGCGTAGTGCAACAGAAAATTGGAGACGGCAACTATTCAAATCCAATACGAGAAAGACAAAGGGAAATGCGACAGACGTTTTCTAACCACTGGGAAAGTGTTCCAGTGGGGTTGGTGGAAAACGTTAATACTTTGGTTGGCTATTTGGTTGATGAAGATAGCATTCAAGTAGTTTCTATAACTGGGATGGCCGGTATTGGTAAAACTACCCTCGCTCGACAAGTTTTCAATCATGAGATGGTGAAAACTCATTTTGACGGGTTTGCGTGGGTGTGTATTTCAACACAGTATACAAGGAAATATGTGTGGCAGACGATCTTGCAGAGTCTTAGTCCAGATCAGGAGGTGTTAGAGATGAATGAAGTAGAACTTCAAGAAAAACTCTTTCAAGTATTGGAAACACGAAAGGCTTTGATTGTCCTTGATGATATCTGGAAGAAAGAAGACTGGGACAGAATAAAACCAATATTTCCACGACGAAAAGGTAACAACAACTTATGATACATGCAATTTCTACAATTCTCTTTTAATATGGAAAAAAAAAAAGAGAAATATAAAAAGGACACATATTATTTGTATAGGTTGGAAGGTACTACTTACTTCTCGCAACGAGGGTGTAGCATTAGAAGCACATCAGCCATGTTTCAACATTAAACCAGGTTTTCTGACTCTCAAAGAAAGTTGGACACTTTTGCGAAGCATAGTCGGTAAGCTTTCAAGGCAATTTAATTATTTTTTGTTTTCCATAATCACGAACATTATTTTACTTAGAATGATCACAATGTACTTTTTCCCTTAATAGCATCTCTTTAATCCTTACAAATATTCATGTACGATCAGCATATCTTGATGATGTTTGTAGAATACGAGGTTGATGATGAAATGGAAGAGATCGGTAGGCACATGATCAAACATTGTGGAGGACTACCATTGGCTATTAAGGTGTTAGGAGGGTTGTTAGCTGTCCACCACACATTAGATGACTGGAAAAGGGTTTATGAGAATATTGGATCTCAAATCGTTGGAGACGCAAATATGATTTCTTATCAACAAGTTTTGGAGCTGAGCTTTGAAGAGCTGCCTGAATATTTGAAGCTCTGCCTTCTCTTCCTAGCCCATCTTCCAGAAAATATTGCAATAGATGTGGAGGATATGTCCTATTACTGGGCTGCAGAAGTAATATTATGGGACGATGGAGCGACCATTCAAGAAGTTTCAGATGAATACATAGAAGAATTGGTAAAGAGGAACATGGTTATTTCTGAACGAGACGACGACAAGACTTCTGGATTTCGGAAATGTCGCTTGCATAACATGGTGAGAGAATTTTGTCAGAGTAAAGCCAAAGAAGAGGGTTTCTTACAAATTGTTGATACAAATACTGCCACCTCAACTCAAAATTCTCAATCCCAATGTAAATCTCGTAGAGTCTTGTTCATACATTCGTCTAATCATACATTTGATGTTGAGGAGTATACCCAGAATCCAAGCCTCAGATCTCTTTTGTTTATTAAGCACAACTGGGGTGCAAATTGGAAGGTATCAGATTTATTCTTCACAAGGCTACAGTTGATGAGGGCTTTAGATCTCTCTGGAGCTGAGTTTGAAGGGGATAAGTTATCTTCCGATATTGGAAATCTCATCCACTTGAGATATTTGAATTTATATATGTCAAAGGTATCTCATCTACCTTCTTCTATGCAGAATCTGAGGAAGCTTGTCTATTTAAACCTATGTGTAGGTGCGATATATCCAATCTGCATGCCCAATTTCTTGAAAGAGATGGGAGAACTGAGATACCTATTTTTACCGGATGATATGCAAGATATGAAGAAAAGGTTGGAATTAGGTAATCTAATCAACTTGGAGACGTTAGAGAATTTCTCAACAAAGCATAGCAGTGTGACGGATCTGCACTGTATGACAAGGCTCACAACTCTCTCAATCATATTCAACGGCGAGGGGTGTACTATGGAAACTCTATCTTCAGCTCTCGGTGATTTGAAACACTTGGAGAAATTGACTATAGGCAATAAGAGGGTAGTCGGAGTACGTGTTAAGGGGAAAGTGCTTCCCCTGTATAATAAGGCTGGTTCAGCGAAAAAGTCTTTCTGTGGGGAGAAAATGGTTTGCTCAAGGGGTAAATTTCTTCAACTGAAAAAGCTTTACTTAAATGGATTAGCCAAGTGGGAAAAATGGATAATAGAAGAAGGTTCCATGCCCTGTCTTCAAAGTCTGAGTATTATTGGGTGTCGACAGTTAAAGGAAGTTCCTGATGGGTTGAAATTTATCACATCTCTGGAAGAACTGACTATTATGAAACCTGGAAAGGGATTTAAGGAGAAATTTTCTAGAGGAGGAAAAGATTACTACAAAGTCCAACACATTCGTGTTTTGATATTTTCTGAATATGACATGAATTTTTCAGATGAGGAGTATGATGATACAGAGTTCCGGGTAATATATTCTTTCCCAACTTAGTTTTTTTTTTCCCAACTAACTTGTGTTATACAGTACAACTTATACTGAATATTTTGTCAAAGACTCAAAAGGCCATATTACTAGTCCGGATGGATTGACTTCATTGATGCGATCTGATACTTAATGTTCTCTTTTTAATTTTCTTAGGTGTATTATCTCTGAAGCCAAAATCTTCTCAAATGGCTCGTGATCCTACGGGTAAACATGAATATCTCTATTTTGCATTTGTTTTTTCTTTTCATAATCAATCCTTTGGCTTTTGTTCAAGTACTTCACGATAGATCGAAAGGACAAGTGGTTGTTTCTTTTTTTCTTATCCAAAGACAAGTGGTTGTTTCTGTTTTTGTAACGACACATGGTGCTTTCTTCAGCACTAGTCGTAGATTTTATTGTTCTTCGTTTTCTATTGTTGTTGGCTATATTTTCTGTTAATTTCGATCCGACCAAGGAAACAAAATTACCATTTTAATATGCTCTGCAAATTTGGGTAAACTGCGATTTGTTTTCCCCCAAATCAGATATGCATACAATATGTTATGGAAATTAAGAGGCTCTCAAAATGGCAAAACTTCGTAACTATCAGGAGAATGAATCTCGCAAACTCTGGCCATGACTATTTGAAGATTACAAAAACGAAAAATGGATCCAAGTATCCCCTGTTTATTGGGTAGATGCGTATGCCAGAACCAGAGAAGTGGAATATTGGTGAAAAAAACTGTGACAAAGTTTGAAGATTATGACGCAGAAGATATAATTGAGAATTCGGCAAAACACAGATCACATGACTTTCTAACAAACAAAAAATTACATGCAGATGAGTTAACAAAGCATGTCTCCGATCAAGAGATAAAAGAAGCAGTCTTTCTAATTGGTGCTGATATGACACCCGGTTTGATGGCTTCACTGCTGCCTTCTACCAGCAGTTTTGGGAGCTAGTAAGTCAAGATGTTTGTATGATGGTACGACATTTTTTTTTGAAACAGGTGAGATGTATACTACAATCAATCATACTCAAGTTTGCCTCATCCTCCCTGGTTAAAAACATGATTAAGCTGGCCCAATCAACTTCGTCATAACCACTTTTAACCTTCCCACCTTTGATTTTGTGATCGTTTTAAACAAAACGTTACACAAACTTATGGGTCTAAACTGGGTTAGTAACTGGAAATATAGTCGTATGTACATACGACATATCTACGTAATTAATGTGCTAATGCCTAATACACTTGTTACTTGTATATATATGGGGCTCGCCGTTCATCGGTGAAAAATAATAACACACATTCTTTACAAATAACAACGTTATTTTCAATGCAGTAGATGAAACAACACGTCTTTGTCAAACAATTACATCAACAGAAATCAAAACCGTACAAGGAAAGCTCGACTTCTTCGATCGCAAATCTTATGATACATTCGCTTGAAAAAGGTTTCCCCTGAAGAAAAATAAACAATAGACTTATAAAATTTAGAAACCCAAAGTAGAATGGGAGACTTTCCTAACATAAACCAAATAGCTTGACTTTGCTTAAAAAAAAAAAAAAATGTCGACCGAAAATTTGGTAACATTTTACGGGCACTAAACAAAAAAAACTAAAACACTTCTACAAAATTAGATAGAAGATGCATGAGAAAGAATAATTTCATCAATATATGAAAAGCGTACTTTTTAAGTTTAATTTTTTTTTGTCTGTATTGAGATTGGGGGAGTGTTACCTGGTCGTCTGTTCTTGTTGACATTCATGATCTCCGCATGTGAAATGTGAACAAAAGGAATATTTTTCACTTTGTCGTAGTCTTCTCCATTCCATTCTAGCTTATCCTTTAAGTCCCTTTCCATAACTGATAACCGCAGTTCTTTCAAGGAAGAGATGACCCTCAGATCAGGAAGCGTTATTAACTTTCCACATCCACGAATATAAAGAGTATGAAGACGCGGCATGGAGCCTTGTTCTACTATCCATTCTTTCCACTCTTCTAGTTCATATAACAATAGCTTTTGCAACTGAGGAAACCCACTTCCCGAGCAAACCATTCTCGTCCCAACAAATGCTCGAGTTCCTAGAGTGACCTCACTAAGTTGAGGAAACTTCTCCAAAATCGGCATTGGATCCTTCTCCAAACAACAATGACTTAGAGTGATGCTCGTAAGGTGATATGGAAAATTTTGTACCCCAAATGACTTTGGCATAGACATATTCAACTCTAACTTATAGAGATGATCGAAATCCAAGGCAAATTCTTCTTCATCACTCATCTGGCCATGGTCTCTAGTAGCATGTAAAATAAGATCTTTGAAATGCCTCCACAGAGAGAGAGATAAAGATAGACTATCCAGGCCAACCCTGTTGTCATTTATCATAAGTGTTTCGAGGTGGCTCAAGGAGCCAAGAGTTGAAGATAAGATTCCCACACTACACCCTTGGTTGACATAGATTGAGAGATTCCTGAGCTTGTTCATATGCTCGAGATCCGTCACGTTGCTATTCCTTGTGTGAAAATTTTCCAGTGTCTCCAGGTTGGCTAGAGTACCTAATTCCAACTTTGCCTTATCATGTATTTTACGCGGTAAGCAGAGGTATCTTAGTTCTTGCATCTTTTTGAAGATATTGGGCACTTAAAGAGGTTGTTCCACATTTTGACTGGCCGCCTGCATTATAGTTACCAGAGACACATCCAGATTCAAATATAGCAGCTGCTTCAAATTACATAGCCAAGAAGGTAGTTGAGTCACGGCAGCTTCGTATAAACTCAAATATCTCAAGTGGATGAGCTTTCCAATGCTTGATGGTAACTTCCATCCCTTAAAACCAGCTCTACTGAGATCTAGAACCCTCAACAGTTGTAACCTCGTAAAAGATATTTTTGTTTCCATCAGTCCTGGAAACTTGACCTCTTGGACAAACAAGAGGGATCTAAGTTTTGGATTTTGTATCTCCCTATCTCCATCAAATGTTTCAGACCAGTGCACGGCGAGTCTGCGTGATTTAGAGCTCGTGGTGGAGCTGCGGGTTCGAGCACTAACAGTTTGTAGGAATTTCTCTTCTTTGGCTTTAGATAAACAAAGTTCTCTCATTGTGTCATGCAATTGACATGTTTCATATCTGGAAGTGTTCATGTTTCTTTCCGCAATAACCATGTTTCTCCTCACCAACTCTCTTATGTAGAAATCTGCATCATCACGGATGGTACTTTCTTCGTGACCCCTAGGCTTTGATAATCCTTCAGCAGCACAATAATAAGACAACTTCTCAACATCTATTGCCCAATCTTCTGGAAAATGAGATAGGTAGAGAAAGCAATGCTTCAAATAACTAGGCAATTCTTCAAAGCTTAGAGACAATACATGGTAAACCATATTGTTGCTGTCTTCATCAACGCCTGTTCCTCCCATGATGTTTGTTCCAATATTCTGAAGTACTCTTTCCCAATCCTTCAATGTGTATTGCGTGGCTAACAACCCTCCTAACACTTTGACGGCCAACGGTAGTCCTCCACAATATTCGACCATCTTCTCACCTAACTTTACCATTCGTTCATCAACCTTATAATCTACACAGCATGGTTGAATATGTATCACTTAATTTGCCTAAATATCAGTCTTTAGTACGTACCATCTGTCGCTAAATTCGTTTGAACCTTAAGAATTTTGTTCTTTTATCAAAAAAATGTAAATGTAATGTTAAATCAAGTGCATTACTACTAATCGGTATAGTTACATATATTTATTTATATGTGTATATCTCAAAACAATTAAAACTTATATACATATAATTTTAATATGTGTTTTAAATAAATTCAGTTAGCATAAATATTAACCAATTAAAAATAAGAGGGTGTATTGAAAGTCTAATTTTGAAGTATTTTGGATTTCTTTTAAAATCACTTGTGATTCAATTAAGGATTTCTAAATCATTTCTCAAATCCAATGTTATTGAATATGAAATTTGTAAAAAAATCATTCAAAATCACTCACAATCTCTGTTATTCAATAAAATTTTTGTAAAAATCATATCAAATCCTCTGTTATTCAAAACATAACTTTTTCTTTTTAATAAAACCATAACAGTGATTTTGGGAGACTTTGTATACATTTTACAAGTGTTCGAAAAATCACACCTTTACAAGTGTGATTTGGGAAGGATTGGTTTAAAAAATTAAAACAATTCACATAAACAAAGAAAAAATAGTCATTTTCAACTTTCTTATCTATCGTGTTCATCTCTCTCTTTTGAACACAAAAACTCAGAAGACGTACCTCGAATATTCTGAATTTGATTTATATATCAAAGACTATTCTGAATTTGATTCATATGTCAAAGTGGTTTTTTTTATCTCATATATGGTTTATTTATCTAGAGAGACTGTGAGTTTTTCTCTGTTGCTTTTGAAATCTTCTAACAAAATTTTGTTATAGCATCAGCCGAAACTTCAAACTCAACAGTCCCATCATGTTTCACAGTAGCTATTCGGTTCAACAATTTAATTAAGCTGTAAAAAAAGAGACATTTTAAAAGTAATACCCAAGTAATATTGCCCAGAAAATTAGGAATAAACAGGGTTCAAATTCAAACTGATGTCACATGTAACAGATAACTATAAATTATACAACGCACCATGGTTATAGTCAGCAATATTAATTAAACAAAACCAAAGAACACGAACCTGACTTGCCCAGAAAATAGGATGGTGACTTTTGTATTTAATGTGATTTTGTGGAGAATCTCGTCAAATCACCCCAAAATTATTTTTAAAATCTCACCAAATCTCGTGAAATCACAAACTATTTTCCTTATTAAAAATAAAAAATAACACCAAATACACCAAATATTTTAAAACCCCACTTTAAATTTCCTAAAATCCAAAATATCTCACTAAATCCTTTAAAATTCTATCCTCCCTTTAAAATTCTAACCCCCCCCCCCCCCCCCCCCTCCCACAAAGTCTCCCAAATTTTACAAATTCCATATTCAATAACATTGGATTTGAGAAATGATTTAGAAATTCTTAATTGAATAATAGATGACTTTAAAAGAAATCCAAAATCCTTCAAAATTCCACTTTTAATACACCCCATAGTGTAAATATATATTTTCTCCGTGAGAACTTGTGTGCATATTAAAGAATTATTTGTATGAGTTGAAGCAGACTCCTAGAAAATGCTACAAATGGTTTGAGTCCTACATGCTACATGTAGAATTACCAGAAATGTGAGTATGATTGCTGCATTTATCTTAAGAGCCTAATCTACATAATCATTCTCGTAAACTCCACTGTTATGTGTTGATGATATGTTCATTGCTAGGAGCAGTATGGATGATATTGTTAAGCTAAAAGGTTTACTAGGATGATAGTTTTAGTCTTTGAGATGAAATCTTGATGATGCAAGGAGGATCCTAGCTATGGAGATTCACAGGGAAAAGAAATCTAAGTGATTGTGACGGAAATTCTCAAAGAAAAGTTTGAAATGATGACGGAAAGTGTCTAAACCTTTGGCGAATGACTTCAAGCTCTCAGTGTCCTAGTTTCCTAAATGATGTGGATATTCAGGATATGGCACAAGTTCCTTATGTTTTAATATGGTTGGGTACCTGATGTACGTGATTGTTTTGCACGAGAGCATATTTAGTTCAAGCAATTATAAGTATCTAATATATAAGTCAAGTCCAAGCGTATGAGGTCTTTTGGAAAGGAGCCCAATAAGAAATCTATGCGGGTTTTGCCATCTCGGTCCAAAGCGGACAATATCATACTAATAGAGACTTGACTTGGGCTTAGAAAACATAACAATTGGTATCAGAGCCTAGGTTGAAATAAGTGGACCTAGTAGATGGATATGAACCAATGGTCGGTGTGGGGTTTGTCAATGGTGACAAGATTTCGCTGAGGCGGAGATACGAACCAACATCCTATATTGGAAGATTATAAAATAAGTATCTAATATATAAGTCAAGTCTAGCCCTACTTAGTATGAGACTTTTTAGGAAGGAGTCCAATAAGAAATCGTGCGGGCTTTGCCATCTCGACCCAAAACGGACAATATCATACTAATAGAGACTTTACTTGGGCTTAGAAAAAGCAACAATTACAGCCTCATGTTTGGCAGAGTAGATTGCAGTGCTTCGGTTGCCATGTTCATTGATTCGGGTTTATTCTTTAGGAGGACATATATGATATATGTTGGCTATATATATATATATATATAAAGCAGAGTACATGGCAATATGACAGACAGCTATTGTCATGTTCATTGATTCAGGTTTATTCTTTAGGAGGACATATATGTTGGATATATATAAAGCAGAGTACATGGCAATATGACATAAAGCTAAGGAGGCACTATGGGTTGGAGGGCTTGTAGCAGACTTGGGTGTTGGATAAGGTGGAGGTCAGCTACCAATGCTCTGGATTTGGAGAAGAATCAAGTGTATTATACTAAGAGGAACCACACTGATATTGGGTTTTACAAGACCAAGGAACAAGCTACGTACCCTTATGTGAGTTTTTACAAGGGAAGGTACATACGAGAGAGAAAAATGCTGTTATGTTAACCAAGACACCAGAGTTACCACAGAGAAGTTCAAGCATTGCTTGGATTTTCTCTATTTAAAACTGCTAGAGGAAGATGAAGGTTCTCTTCCAAAAGCAAAACAGGGTCTAAAGCCGAATAGAATTTTCATTAAGGTGGAGCTTTGATAAGATATCTTAAAATTGAAGTATCAATTATTAAAGATTCAAATGGGCAGAGGGATGTCCCTGCAGTATGGTATATTAGGTTTGGAGTATCCTCAAGAATTTATATTCCTAGTTATATCGGGTTTCGAAGCGTATATAAAGTGTATAAAGTGTATAAGGGTTTGTAATTTATTGCTCCCTAGATGGTAGAGGGTATTCGCTTCAAATACATATATAGTCTTTTGTTGGTAACGTTTGCTAAAACTTCTCAATGGTTTATCCAAATCAACAACAGTAGAGTCGTGTGTTCCAACTTAGTTTCATTACCACCGTAACTAGGAAGCAAACCTATCCAGGTTGACACTGCTCCCATTGTCAATGAGCATAGCAAGGGCGTGTGGAACTATATATCCCCGCTTTCTACTTTACCCGGGGGCGTTCTTAGTTCATCTTAAGAGATTTGGATAAATTTTTATAATAGTGACATGAATAACGAAATGAATTGTACATCGCGGAACATATTTTTTTGTTAGGGTGAGGATGGTGCAGATCTAGGAAGCATGGGGAAACGTCCCGGGTACGGGGACGGCACGGAAACGGCAAAGAAACGTCTCCGGGACGTTTCTAACAGGGCGGGGACAGGCAATAGGGTTTCAAAAACGTTTCAAATACATTTCGACAACTTTTTCACTTATTTGAGTTTCTTAAGATTTGGCATTACTATACATGTTCACTGTTTCATAAATCCTCTGTTTAGTCCTCATCAATTTTATTACAAATATGTTTGGAGTTTTAGTGTTTGATGGATAACCATAAAACGTAAGCTAGAATCAGTCTTGGGCATATATATGCTTGTTTATTTTGTGTATAGAGAGGATAGTAATATGTACTTGTATTTTTTATGTTGAGTCTATGTGTGGTTTCTCATATATTACCGTGCAGTTATATGAGTTCATTGTAGTAAGGTTTACCAGTTGTGTCGTTTGTCGGGAATGCTATCCTTTGAAACAACCGCCAGCTTTCTCGAGGAGATAGCAATTTCGGTTGAAAAATGACAGATGTTGGACTTACATGTAATGCAACACCCCCATTGCGACAAGTAAGTAGAATCTTCCACCCTCCTGAAAATTATTTTTCTTTTCAGAAACGCTATGCAAACCGGATCAAATTCTTATGACAAATATGTGTGCATTACTTTGAATCACTTTTTTACTTTTTCTCAATCAAACTTTGAAACTTAAAAAAAAAGAAAAAAAAAGAAGCATGGATCAACTGTAAATCACCTTTTTTCGGGGGAAATGCATATTTTATCTTGTCCCAGTGTTCTTCTTTCCACATGTCATCAAGAACAATCAAAGCTCCCTCCGTAGCCAACATTCCATAGAGTATCTCCTGAAGTTCGCTTTCTTTCTTTGACTCTTTATATTCCATAGGCCTAAGACTATGCAAGATCGTCTGCCACACATCTTTCCGCGTAAACTGTTGTGAAAGACACACCCAGGCAAATCCTTTAAAATGAGCGCGTATCTTGCGATGATTAAACACATGTCTAGCAAGAGTTGTTTTACCAATACCGCCCATCCCGGTTATAGAAACCACTTGAACATCATCTTTCTTCACCAAATCGGTAACCAAATGCTCAACATTTTCCTCCAATCCCACATGATAAATTTCATTTTCGCTAGAAAATGTGAGTCGTGTCTCCCTTTGACTTTCCTGTAGAGCCTGCGCATACCCCCTATCGATGATGATGGGTTTTACGCCAAAAGTCTGCATAACGTGGATCACCCTAGTGATCCTCTTACTTATGCTTGTGATATCTAAAGCAGTCTCCCTATGATCACTTATGAGGCAAGCAAGACTTCTCATGCCAGTTTCTTTTTCCACGTTCTTCTTTCAGTTGATAAGCTTCAATTAAATCTTCGGCATCAAAAACAATTTCCTTGATCTCTTCCAAGCAGTTTCTCAGGAGTGCACTTGTATGTTTTCTGGCATCAGCATCTTTCAGAAAGGACATTAACATGTTCAGGTCACTTTTAAGTTCTATAACTTGCTCTTCAACTCCCCCCAATAGCTCATATTCTTTACTCAGGAGCTCCCAAAGCTTTTCAACTCCGAATGTTACAATTGCGTCAGCCATAACGTCTCCTGGTCAATTAGAATTATATTAGGGATGAACTGTAAGTCACGGCAAGGAATCAACATAACATTCAAGAACCAACTCTAATATTTGTCATTCTAGCTACCAAAATCAATCTTGAGAGCTTAATCATTTACTTAATTAAATCAGAAACCCACTTCACGATTCGGGTACACGATTCAAGTTTGGAAAATATGATCATAGGAGCTGATCGATGTATAAAATAAAACAAATTAGCCTATTTTATTGGATAAAACTAAATACATAAGATCAGTATGAAAACAAAAACGATGGCACCTACTCAATAACAAAAAAAAAAAAAAAAAAAAAACATGTATGGCTACAAAAGGACTCACCTTCTAAGTCACCAAGGAATCTACCCTTCGGAAGAAGAAAGATGATTGACTTTTGGTTTGAAATCTCAACTTATTCTGGACTCGCACAATTTAGCGATACTACGAGGACCTTTTTGGTTTTTTTTTTTTTCTTCTTGTGGTGAAGACTGTGTCCCCTTTTTATTCCTTTGGACAAAAAGTCAGTCAACTAGACATTGGTATTTTGGTAGAGACAGTTTGCCCAGAAAAAAAAAACAAAAAAAGAAACAATGACTCATCTAGCACATACAATTGTTAAATTATTTGAATAACACATCCAAGATTTTGTTATTATTTTAATACTAGAGACTTTATATTAAAATAATAATAAAATATAGAAAAAGTTAGACAGCCTATGTATTCATCTAGAGACGTTCTAAACAAATTTTTGACAAGTGTCACTATACTAATAGCTTATTTATTATAACAAAATTAATAATCTTTTCTAATTAAAATATTAATTATTTTTTTTATTAAGAGACTCTACATTATTTCTACGGTTGTAAGTGCTCTTGAAAGCAACTGTAGTAGTGTGGGAGACCATTAAGTATTTCCTCCATATAATATAATTATTAGTAGGTAACAATCCGCACTATACACGACATAAATGATTTAAAGAAAATTATTATGATTAAAATTATTATCTTAAAATCAATGATTGTTTGTGTCAAACATAATATGTAACTAAAGTTTTTATTTATTTATTCAAATCTGTATTTTTTCGTGTAAAAAATATGTTTCACTCGTGAAATTTTTAAATGTGTAAGAGGTTTTATGGTAGAGAAAATATTAATAAAATGTTACTATTTATTGTAACATATCTTTTGTGTGGTTTAAAAATCAAATTTATATATTCTTATGTTTTATTTTGTAATCATAACAATTTTACATGTTTCTTATGTAACTATAACAACATATACTAAATTACTCGGTAGTTTAATTATTTAATTTATTATATGTTAGTAAAAATCGGATTCTAAACTAAATTTTCTGAAAATAATCTAATTAGATAACAATTTTACATGTTTCTTATGTAACCATAACAACATATACTAAACTACTAGGTAGTTTAATTATTTAATTTATTATATGTTAGTGAAAATCGGATTCTAAACTAAATTTTCTGAAAATAATCTAATTAGATAGTTACTATTTATTGTAACATATCTTTTGTGTGGTTTAAAAATCAAACTTATATATTCTTATGTTTTATTTTGTAATCATAACAATTTTACATGTTTCTTATGTAACCATAAAAACATATATTAAATTACTCGGTAGTTTAATTATTTAATTTTATTATATGTTAGTAACAATCGGATTCTAAACAAAATTTTCTGAAAATAATCTAATTTATTGATTTAAATTTTAATAATATAATTTATTGATTTAATTTTTAAACCACACAAAATGTTTTTAGTAACAATCAGATTCTAAACTAAATTTTCTGAAAATAATCTAATTTATTGATTTATTTTTTTTGATTAGGCTATTTAAATATTTTGAGTTAGTTGGTTTGTTAATATTTATTATAATTTACCGATCATTATAAAAATACATGTAAAAAGCACTATGAAAAATGAATGAAATTCCAAAATTAACGTATACGTGTAAAAATACATTTCACCCGTGAAATATGTGATCGTAGTAAAGAAAATATTTATAAAATGTTAAAATTTATGGTAATATATTTTTATGTGTTTTGAAAATGTTATTTTATATTTATGGTTTATCGAGTAACTATAACAATTTTGCATAATCTAATAGTCACTCATTTTAAATATATTATGATTTTTTTGGGTACTAAGTTTATTTATAATTATAAGGGTTATTGCCTCATTACTTTTTAATAGCACATAGATGAATATACAATTAGAACGTATACTCCTTTTCGGTTATTAATATTTCCATTTTTAATGAATAATGACACTAAATATTGAGACTAATTAGTTTACATACTTAGATATATATATATATAAATCACACATCATGATATCCCCTAATTTTTTGTCATATTTATATTTATTTATGAATATATATAAATCTATATTTATTAGAAATTAAGTTTCTTTTAATGAGTTGAAGATAATTCAGGGGTAATATAGTTCTTTCCCCTGTTTTAAAAATCCCCGGCTAGCACCGATTACGCCCCGTAAAATCGCTAGGCCCACTCTCTTCGCCTCGATTAATGACTAATCTCCGCCTAGTATCGAATATCCGATTATACTGTCTAATCCGATTAATTCCCGCTTAATTTCGTATATACCGATTATTTTTGGAGCCAAAATATAAATCAAATATGTATATTTTTCTTATTTAAACATTTAAATTAAGAGTTTATGATGTTTTACAATAACTAATGTACAAACTTTCAATTAAAATCATAAATTTTTTCTTAAAATTATGTTTTTATGTGTTTACCGTAATATTAAAGACAATACTATAACTTTCTATTTTATTTGATATTTTTCTTTTCACATAAACAGAATTATACATATATTTAGTACTATGTATTTTTAATTTACTATTAATTTAATAAAATAACCCTAAAACTAGTTCCCGATTAATCCCCGTTTAATCTCCGATTTTCTCGCTAGGCGCTAGGCCCACCCCGACTAGCGCCTAGCGATTTCTAAAACATGGGTTCTTTCTATAATCAATTACTAAGTAACAACCTGCACTATGTGCGGGATAAATGATTCAAATAAAATTATTATATATTTGGAATCTAAAGTGTCAAAATAATAATTTTACTAATATTGTTTTGTTTTATTCAAATTTGCATTTAATTATTTTGTGTAAAAATATGTTTCACTCGTGAAATGTAGAAAAAGTTTTGATAAAATGTTATTAGTTATGATAAAATGTTGTTAGTTATGGTAATCTGCTTTTTGTGTTTTTAAAAATTAAATTCATATATTTTATATTTTACATTATTATCTTGATTGATATGCCATTGATAAGACAATGTTATTCGAATATCAATTTTAACTAATCCTAATTTAAAAATACCATGAGAAAAATATATTAAAATGGTAAGTAATAATAAAAAAATTTAGTAGTGCTGAAAATTTATAGGAAGAAATGACTGTCTGAGATTTTAAAAAAATTCAATATCAGTTTAAGATCGTTGATCATCATTTATTATTAAATTATTAAAAATTCAATATCTTATTATTATGATTATTGCGGTAGTTATTTTTTGATAAATTTTTAAGTATATTTGAATAGTCATTAGAATTTAAATATGACACAGAATTTTTGTATTTTAAAAATTTAAATTGGTGAATAAATTTAAATTTTTTTACGAAATGTTATTTATTTTTAAGATTATTATGGTAATTAATTTTTACAATATATTTGAATAGTCATCAGATTTTTTTTAAATCGGAGAATAAGTTTTGCATTTTAAAATGTTGAATAAATGAATAAGTTTTTAATAGTTTGTGAATGTAGTTTAGTAATAGTTATAATTATATTTTTTTATGAAAATAATAAAAAAAATAATTAACTATATTTTATGGTTTTAATAGTTGATTAAGTGTTTTATTTTTTTAAATTAATAGAAATAAACATTACCATATATATTTTAATGACATATTTATAGAAATATTACTAAAATAAATATTTCCTAATATGTTTTAATGGCACATTTAATAAATCAAAAGGCTCGTTTTTGTAAATATGTTTATCTTGATATACGTAACTGCAATTAAATCTCCAAAATGCTCTGGCGACGACACATCAGTGTCTTCAATGAAATGTTTCTCTATTAATATATAGGGGATAATAACTATTGAAAGCTTGTTATTTAAATTATTATGGTAATAATACTAACATAAAAATAACATTTTGTTTTTATATGATTATGTTAATAATTTCTATGTTTAATAAGTTATATGTTCGTTATTTTATTAACTTTATATTAATTGATATGTTTTTATAGCCTAATTAGAATATTTTACTTATATTGATTTTAAGAAGTCAATATATATAACTTTTACTTGTATATTTGTAAGGAAATTTAAGTGAAATTTTCCTTAAAATAGTATGCAATTTTTTAATTAGTTTTAGTATGTGATATTTGAATGTGTGTGAGAAATGATTACATATCTAATTATTATTCAGTTAATTGTTTCTTTTATAAACATAATGGCATGTTAATGGAATTAAGTAGAAAATTTAAGAGTATTTTGCACAAAGCTCTCCAGTGGCGACACATCAACTTTTTCAATAGTGTGCTTCTCTATTAATATATAGGGAATTATATGTTAAATATTTTTAAATTTAGATTAATTAATTATATTTTTAATATAATATATCCTAGTAAAAATAATTATGATATATGATTTATATAATTATAGTAATTTAATTAATATTTACTAAAATAATATTAATATATAATTTAAACTTATGCATAATAGAACTTATTATATAGATAATTTTATTTTTATGATTTGTAGAAAAAATATATAATAAAACACAAAAACTATTTAATTAACTTTTAATATTTTTGAGGTTGCTTTATTATAAAACCAATAAAGAGATATTTGTTCTATTTGGGATACACATGAGAAGTTTTCGAAGGTTCTCAAAGTCTACCGTGGGATTCAATTTTCACAAAACGCGTTTTCTCTCTCGACCCTTCTCTCTCAAAAACCCTAGATCCCCAGTCGCCGCCAACTGAGTTTTGTTTGCCTCTCCGCCGTCCGGGGCTTCGCCGGCGGTGTGAGAGGGCTCTGCTCTCCTTCTTTGCTTTTATTATCAAGTTGTAGTAGTAGGGTGACTCGATCTCTTCCCCTCCGGATGTGCTGAGGAGTGGCTCAACTGTTGCGTCGTGATGGTGCGGCGGCTGACTCAACGGAGTGAGATCTCGGCTCGTTTTTCCTCTCCCGTGGCTGCTGATGGTGGTGGTTCGAAGCTGCTCTGGGCGGCCTTCTATGTAGCTTCAGGGTTCGGATCTGGGTCTTGGGCCGCGTCTCTTGCTACACCGAACCTCTATGCCGGACATCCTAGTTGTCCGGAGATTAATGGTTGAGTTGGGTTTTATTGAATCTACCGGTTATTGGAGAGGATTTTGTGTGCGTCGGTGGCCGAGATTTGAGGACATCCTTAAAGTCGCGTTCTTGAGAGCTTCCTCAATTTTCTGGTTTCAGTCCGGCTAAGAAGAGAGACAACAAGGAAGATGCGACGTGGCCAATTCGGAAATGCACCGTGAGGTGAAACTATGCTAATTTGTGCTCCAATTTCTTATCTTTAGTTGATTAGCATTCTGGATTTGCGAGATTAGTTCGGAGAAGCCTTTGCTCTTGCTGGTTTTGTTTCGCATCTCTTTGTCGGTCAGTCGGACGTATTGTCCGTTTTTGGTTTAGGACCGGAACAATGAAAACCGGAGATACCAAGCTTTTCTGATGTTGCGCCTCGGGGTGTTGATGCTATTGGGACAAGTTCTACTCTCCGATCATAAGGTTCTAATAGCTTGTATTTGAATTGTTCTTCAGTATAGGATTTGGTATTCTCTGTGTTAGTAGTTGTTTTTGTGTCATAGGGTTTATTTAGGTGGTTTAAGAGATGATTTCACACCGAGTCGTGGTGTGTTTTCTATCTCGTTGTGGTAGAAAAATGCTTTGTTTCTCGGTTAGGTAGCGTTGGATCCGCTAGTGATTCAGGGTGATACTAGATCGACTCATTGCATTTGGTCCAATTTTTTGGATTTTAGTGTTATGTTTTCTGATACTCACAAGGATTTGCCGAAAATGGAGAACATAGAATGACGATAACTGCAAAGGATAAGTGTAAAAGAAACAAGGATAAGGATGGGCGTGAATCAAAGGAACTATTATCTTTACCCATCAGCGAAAATGAGGTATTTATAGTTTGTAGATCCCAAATATTAGTTCGATTTTGGAGGTATTTATAGTTTGTAGACATTTGGACACAATAATTTTAAGTTATACGACTATAGAGTCTTATTTGTTTACTGCACACTAAGTGTTTGATTAAATGCTTATAGGAAACATTGGTTATATTAAATGCTTAAAACCACATTGGTTAACTCTATCCTTCAAAACACTTATTAATGCTTAAAACCACAAAAGATTCATGTAGGAGACATTGGTTATATTAATGCTTAAGACATAACTATTGACTGCAAAACAGAAGAGTTTTTCATCTAGTTGTAGTCTGAGTTGGGGGAGGGATTATATGGCCAAAACATGTGGTATAAGGTCCCTATTGAAGAGCATAAGGAAAGGGAGATTGTGTTATGCAAATAGGAGTTTTAAGATGTGTGATGCGGACAAATGGACATGAGTCATTAATGTATTTTTTGGGAAATCAATGGAGCATCCTAATAATATCGAAGCATTTGAGCCATGTGAAGAAGAGATCTGGGGTTTAGAGCAAGTATTTGATAGTTTAGAGGACTTCAAAGAAGCTTTATTAGCTTATGCATTACAGGAAGGTTGGAACATAAAGATAAGTAGATGGGGAAATACAAGTCAGCGGAGGTGTGTGGGACTAAACAACCATGTCCATGGTAAATCTAATGTTCTTATGAGGAGCATTGGAAAGTGGAAAGTGGAAAGTGAAGACTTTTGAAGAAAAACACAGCTGCTCAAAGGATAACTATTATAAGATATTGAAAGCTCATGTGATTTCCAAGATGTTTTTGGATGATTTGCAAGATGGGTAAGAAAATACACTTTTGAAATAGTACATGCTAGAATATACCCTTTTTCCTGCTTATTGCACATGCGCTAAGGGCTTGACTGGTTTAAATACAATGATTACGATTGTGGTTGCAGAAATTACAAAGCGCATGGTTGTGGTTTTAAGCATTAATAAGCGTTTTGAATGACAGAGTTAGCGGTTGAAAAACAGAAAAAAAATTAATATATAGAAATAAAAGAAATATTCGAAAATAATAACTAATCAATATTTATAGAATTCGTTTAAATTTGACATGTATTGTACAACATCCCATCGGCTAGAAAATTTTAGACAATGACTGAGAACCATTATAAATAAATTAATATACTTCCAACTACGAATGAGTAGGAAGCTTGATTCTTTAGATGTCTAAATTTAATAATTTTAATCGGTTCAGCCCGATGTTTTATTTGAGCAAATAAAAGCTTTTAAATGTTTCAATATTTATAATATTTTTAACTTAAAAAAAAATTAGTAATTTATTAAAAGTTTTTAGTTTTAAATTTTTATAAATTTTAAAAATATCATAAATTTTAAATTTTACAAAGTTTAAAATATAGTGAAACTTTTAAAAGGTTCAATGAATATAAATATTAAACTTTATAAAAAGTTTAAGTATCATTATTGGTTTGAGAAGTTTCAATACATGTGTATCTAAACCCGAGTAAATGGGTGAAAGTAACAATAAGTGAGTGCATGTGGTGGATATGTTGGTCTTCATGAATTGCACAAATCTTATGAGAAAATAAGTTATAATGTTGATCTTGGAGTTTGCTGAGAATAAGTTGTGTGTATTTTAAAACAGAAAGTAAATTGTGTGGTAGTTTAAAACAAAAAGGTTCTGAATAATTATTCACTGGAAAAAAAGAGGAATCAGACAAAGAAGAGGAAGAATAAGAGTATAACGAAAAAACAGACGGTAAAAATAACAATGACAACTATCATGTAAAATTGACAATGACAATGATTCGAAAGAATATAAAAAGTAAATGAAAATTTCACAAAGACATCAGTGGTTGTGTAACCAATTGAATATGAAAAAACAAAATAAGTTCATGATTCTTTTTTTTTTTTTTGGTCAAACACTTGCTTTTTCATTCATTAAACCGGGTTCATTACAGATAAAGCGTTTTTTGCAAGGGCATCTGCCCGATGGTTGAACTCCCTAGGGATAAATTTGAAAAAACACAGACTAAGTTGAGAGGATAGAGAGAGGATATCATGAAGAATCCCATGGAGTTCCTTTGATTGGATCTCCCGATTAAGAGCTTTGACAAGGTTCAGCGAGTCAGAAGCGAAGATGATGTTGGTGAAAACCGATTCAATGGCCACTCTTACTGATGTCAGAGTTGCTAAAGCTTCAGCCATCAACGGTGAGGACACAAACGGAGTCGACGACTCCCCCTCCAAAATCAAGGTGTCGTTTGGGTCCTTGAAAACCCATCCGAAACCTGCGTGGCTGTCCACTCGCCAGACTGCATCCGAATAGGCCACAAAGGCAGATCCCCGATTTGGGAAACTCGGGGGGTCGCGTCTCTGGACTGGTTTGATCATGGATTTCGATTGGGCCTCTTGCCATTCTCGACAACGTACAATCACCATTAATAGGGTTTCCGTAGGGGTTTGGGGGTCTTTGTTAAAAATCTTTTGATTTCGTGTCGTCCAAATCGACCATAGTATCCATGGTGCGAGGGGACCCAGAGTTATGCCCGTAGGTGGGAGGCTTGTCAGCTTTCCCGAGATGGTGATGCCCGATTTGATTGTACTAACTTCCTGTGTCCTGAGTGTGGTGGACAGTGGAGCCATATGCCATAAACGTTCAGCAAAAGGGCAGTGAAAGAACAAATGAATAGTCATCTCTTCGGCTCCACAGTGAGGGCATACCACGTTTGCATCGATCTGTTTCTGTTGTAGCTTTGCTCCCACTGGGAGTGCCTCTTGAGCCAGTTTCCAAAGGAACATTTTGATCTTTGGTGAGCATCTTAATTGCCAAATGGAAGAGAGCCAGTTAAAATCGGTTGCTGGAGGTGGTGGTAGAGGGTTGTCTCCTCTTTCGCTCAGTTGAAGTGCCTCATAGTATCCCGATTTTGCCGTGTATATACCAGTCGTGGTTGGTAGCCAAGCCCATTTATCTAGTGCCCCTGTTGTACTTGGCCTCAGTTTTAGGATATCATGCTCGTAGGCAGGTAGGATTTCTCTTAATAAGGGTACATTCCAATCACCCGAGTCCGGGAGAATAAGGTCCGCAATGCACAGTGAACTTGAAGCTTCTGTTGGAGGGCCCATTGGACACACCGACTTGGTTAAAGATAACCAGGGGCTGTACCAGATTGGTGTATCCTTACCATTTCCGATAAGCCGGCCTAGTCTTTTCTTCAGTAGGTCTCGACCGATACATATGCCCCTCCAACCATGTGATGCATTTGCAGACATAGGGCAGTCTAACATGGAGGAAGACTTACAATATTTTCCAATCAGCACTTTGGCCAGGAGACACTCTGGATTTGTAAGTAGTCTCCAACCGAGTTTTGCTAGTAGTGCATCATTGAAATTCTTAATCTCTCTGAAACCCAAACCACCCTGTTTAAACGATCTTGTCATTCTCCTCCAGGATATCCAGCACATCTTCTTCCTACCGGAGTTTGAGTCCCACCAGAATCTGGTGAGTGCAGACTGGATTCTTTTGCAGAGGGCGTTAGGAAGTTTGAAGCAAGTCATAGTGTATGTGGGCATAGAAGAGAGGACCGATTTGAGTAAGGTAAGCTTCCCAGCCGCAGATAGGAATCTTGAGGACCAGCTGATTGCTCTTTGTTTGATGCGATCTACAATTTGTGTGAACAGATCCTTCTTTTTCCTTCCAAAGAGCTCAGGAAGGCCCATGTATTTACCTTGACCACCCTCTTTTGAGATAGATAGATCTCTTTTTACCCTTTCTTTGGTCGCAGCACTGGTATTCTTAGCAAAGGTGACTGATGATTTCTCTGTATTAATCTTCTGACCTGATGCATCTTCATACTTTTGCAGTATTTGTTTAAGTTTCAAGCAACTTTTATGGTCAGCTCTACAGAAGAACATAGTATCATCAGCGAATAATAAATGATTAACTCGAGGACTAGCTTTTGCCACTCTGATACCAGGAAGACTTCCTTGTTCCTGAGCCTTGTTGCATAGACTAGATAGCACTTCACTACATAGGATGAAGACGTAAGGAGAAAGCGGGTCTCCCTGTCTGATGCCTCTTGTTGGTACTACCGATCCTAAAGCCTGGCCATTTATGAGGTAAGAATACGACACAGAGGTAATACACTGCATGGTCCACTGGATCCAAATCTTGTGAAAACCCATTCTCTCCAGCACTGCCTCAATAAAATCCCATTCTAACCTGTCGTAAGCTTTGCTCATGTCAGTTTTAACTGCCATGGACACCCTTACTTTTGCATTTGAAGTTTTCAGGTAATGTAGGGTCTCATGTGTGATCAGGACATTGTCGGATATTGCTCTGTGGGGCACAAATGCCGATTGATTTTCGGAGATACATTTCTGCAGAATAGGTTGTAATCGCTTGGTTAAGATTTTGGAGATGATCTTGTAGTATACTGAGCATTGTGCGATAGGTCTATAGTCTGAAACCCTTTGTGGGCTTGGAATCTTGGGAATGAGCCTAACATGTGTGTGATTTATTTGCGGAGGTAAAACACCAGATACAAAGAAGGCTTGAATTTCCGCAATGATTTCAGTCCCCACTGTGTTCCAATTGGATTGGAAGAAACTTGCTGAGAAGCCATCTGGCCCTGGGGCTTTATCCGGGTTAATGTCAAAGCAGGCTCTGTGAATTTCCTCTGCAGTTGGGATAATCGTCAGTTTTTCATTATCTTGTGAGGATATGCACGGGTTTAGGGCTTCCAGTACGACTGATCTCCTGTCACCTTCCTGTGAGGTAAAAATTTGTTGGAAATACTCTGTTATAGCCGGTACTATCTCTTTTTCCTCAAACACCGGGGCTCCTGCCGCTGATTCCATGACAAAAATATTGTTAATAGCTCTCCGACCTTTTGTTGCAGCATTGAAGTATCCGGTGTTTTTATCTCCCAAGGTTAGCCAGAGCTGTCGACTACGTTGCTGCCAGAAGGCTTCTTCTTGCTTATACGCATTGAGTAGTTTCATGTTGATGAGGGAGATTTCTTCTTGGTTGTCTATATCAGACTTCATACATATTTCTAACTTCTCTCTTAGCACGTTAATCTCCTTTTGGCTGTTTTCATGTTGGGCCTTACTCCAGGTGATTATAGCATGGCGACAGGCGCTTATACGTTCATTAACAGATCCTGCAGGAATAGAGGCCCAAGCAGTGAGTA
Source organism: Camelina sativa (assembly GCF_030686135.1). Taxonomy (NCBI): domain Eukaryota; kingdom Viridiplantae; phylum Streptophyta; class Magnoliopsida; order Brassicales; family Brassicaceae; genus Camelina; species Camelina sativa. The sequence continues at coordinate 9,151,082 of NC_141886.1, read as the reverse complement.
TTATATTATGCACATCCACATTCTCTTTTAACCTCCTATCGTATCTAAATAAGCTTTTCCTTCTTTTTTTGATAGGGTTAAACGACGTTACCAGAGGACAGTGGTCTGAGCCTTCAAATCTCAAATATTCACTACGACCCGAGGGAAATTCAACAACCCATTCACTGTTTGACATGGCTCTGTCTAGTCGGCATCGGACCATATGAGTATGTATTTTACCCCTCCAGGACAGGTAACAGCCAGTGTGTTTTAAATCATATAAATCACAAGAAGACATAAATGACCTCAAAGTAGTAAATGATCCTTCTGTTCTTTGTGGTCCACCAGCCTTTTCAGTATCATTTATTATATCATTGAAGTCACCGGTGAGAAACCAAGGACCGCTTCTGCTGGTATCTAGCTCTTGGATCTGATTCCAAATGAGTTCACGCTTTGTGCTGTCTGGTTCTCCATAAACAAAGGTAGAGAAAAACACTTTTCCTTTTGATGAGATCTTTGTATCAATATAGTTTGGACACGATTGAAGTATTTAAATGTCTATGCTTGTTTTCCAAAACAGGGCAAGGCCCCCAGCTGTGGTTGGTGAAGGAGGGACTAGAAAGGACGAGGAATAACCCATCCAATCTAGGTGTTGGAGGACAAACTTTGTCGAGTTGCGAGTCTCCATGAGGAATAATACATCAGGGGAAATCTTCTTCTTGATATCCCTTAACCTCTGGCCTGTTATGGGATTCCTCAACCCATAACAGTTCCAGCTCAAGACCCTTAAGGAAGAGGAGTTGGCAGATTTGGAAAATCCATTATTCGTTTCTTGCTTGTCGGGAACAAGGTAATTTTGGGTCCAGTCTGTTTTGAGGTCTTTTGTTTACCAGTCCTTGATGGTCCGGCTTCAGTCGAAGATACTTTGTTTCGTGACTCTTTATCTTTTGCAGCTCCTCCCAAGGTATTAGACCTTCCCACTTGAGGCTTTGGATTTTTCTTTGGTGAACCAATGGTAAGGTTTCGTTTCTGTGATTTTGCTCCCAGTAAAGTGTTATTTGCTTTTGGTGCACCTTTTGATGATGGTGGTCGACCTCTATTTTTCTTTTGGTTCTCCACCTCATGGGTGATTGGTCTTGGTAAATCCTCAGGAAGGGTTCCACTTGGAGTAAAAGAACCAATTGTTGGGGAAGGTAAACCTTAGGGTGCATCAGGGACTGGTTCTGTAGATGCCGCTAGAATACAGTCTGATGTGGTAGCCATCATATTCCTACTCTCACCATGGATCACTCGCATTTTTCTTGCAGCACTTTCAGTTTGGTCAACACAAGACGTATACTGGATTGTGACTTCTCTGAGATCATTTAAAATTTGTTCTCTTGACATTGTTTGCAGTGGAGGTGGGGTAGTTGGGTCTGGACTAGTGGCTGTCCTCTCCAGAGGGGGACGACGGGCTCTGGACGAAACGGACGTTTCTTGGCTGGGCAGAGCAGGGGATACAGTCTTTGCTCTCCATTCCAAATTTTGACGTCTGAGGTGGTTTTCATTTCCGCGGTGTGACCAGTTTAGGCGACTATCTCTTTGAGAGGATCTGGTTTGTTGGTCTGAGCCTCGCCCAGGAGATCTACGATGGGAGATCATTGGGTGGTTATTCGATCTAGTTTCCACTTGAGAGTAGTCTCGATCCTCCAGGTTTACTGCTTTCCTCTTTATGTGATTATAGGAATGCTCAGGATACTTTCTCGGTTCTGGTGCCCTTGTCCTCTCTTTTGGTGCAGTGAAATTGTCCTGAGGGGCATAGTAGTTTCTGGAGATAGACTGAGAGGCCGTTGGTTCAGGTTGCCGTTGAGTGGTGTGATACGTCTCTTTTTGGTTAGCTAGCCCCGGACAGTTTTTAACTTCATGGGTGAGACGGAAGCAGTGTGTGCAGTGGTTTTTAAGATTTTTGTAGTCCAGGTATACTACTGCTTCTTTTCCATTAGCAAATTCGACGACCGTTTCTTTTGTTAGGGGTTGTAGTCCGTTGATTAGGACTTTTACCTTAGCCGTTGCAGGTGTGATCTCCAGATCCACGAATTCTCCCAACTCTTCTGCAATTGTTTGTAGCATCTCTGGTTGCCAGAAGTGTTTCGGGAGCCCTTGTAGTTCGATCCAGAAAGGTATCATAGCTGGGAAAGTCTCGGAGATTATTGGTTCCCACTTTTGTAGTATAACCATCCATTGGTCGAAGAAGTAAGGTCTGTTGTCCAAGACCTTTTGCATGTCCTCTTCATACTCAAAGGTGAATTGAAAGCAACCTTTCCCAAGATCTGCGCCCGTGGCTGAGCCCCTTAGATTCCAACGGTTTGATAGGAAGGGAAACAACGACCATAGACGTTGAGCAGACGGGTTTGTGAGTCTTCCCATGAGAGTAAGGGCATTTGCTTCAACAAGCTCTGTTGTATCGAGGTCTGGTGCTCGGATACGTTTACGTGGGGGTGGAGAGTAGCCATGCTCTATACCTTTTCCTTTGAGGTGGTAAGGTATGTTTCTGTCCATTTTGTTAGATAGGTTTGAAACACTGCGGGTTTGTCTACACACGTAGGGTTTGAGCACTAAAGTTTTGTGGATTTATCAGGGTTCAAAACGGTTTTCAAGGGTTTGCAAGGGTTATAGAAGGTAAAACAAGGTTAAGGAGAGTAATAGGGAAACGAGATGTACCAATAGTGTTACTGCAGATCGAGGACGTCCAGCTTGAAGATGCAGATTAGGGAGGTTTGGGGAGTTGAGTTGCTGGACTCTTCAACCAGATTCCCAGAATTCAAAAGGTTGGTTCAGTGCTTTTCGGTGGTTGAGATCTGGATAATAGGAAGTAGCATTCTTTTACCAGCGTTCTTGGGAAGAGGGCCTGGGAGCGTTTTTGATAGTCTCTACTCTTTAATTGCATAATCCCCATAATAAGTTCATGTTTCTTTTTATCAAATTTGATTCTTAAATATTATTGATTTTTTTTTTAGTTATGTATTGGAAATAAAACTATTACATTAATAGTAGTTTAAAGTTTATATAAAATAATATTTTACAACTATCATCAATTGTATATAATTCCATCTAAACTATTAATGTAATAATTTGATGGAATTATATAGAATTGATACGTTCTTTATTACAATACACAGTTGTTTAAACAAACAGACAGTTCTTTAAACAAACACCAGCGTAGGTTCAAATTTGTTAGATTATAACAACCAAACAGTTCTTTAAACTCTCTTATTTTTAATACGTTATCAATACGTTTTAAACCTAACTATCTAATTGAAATAAAAAATCTTCGACCAACCTAACCCTTCCATCGAGATGAGAGACCATCGCTCCCGACTTTGTTTAGTTACGTTTTCGATGACATCTTCTTTCCGATTCTCTTTATCACCGTTGTTAAGATAAGTATTATTTACCATTACATAACTTCGATTGATTGGTTGATAATCAAAGAAATCAATCGATTCATACTTTATTAATTTATATTATTTAACATTCAATATGATGATATATGGAGTGTCCATTATTGACTTATGTATCACGTTGATCTGAGTAATATATTACTAGGTATAACAGCATGCTGATTTTTTTTAATTGTAATAATTTATTTTGTTATTATGTTATTTATTAGTTTTTAAAATTTAAGTTATTAAACGGAACTGATATAGATTTTTTTTTTTGATTAAATATTTGATAAATAAAAAACAATCCTGGTAAAAATTGTAGTTGTAGATTTTATTAAGTTAGATTTTAAAATTTTAGCTGTTCAATTTTTAATAATATTTTTTTTCAAGTACAAATTAGTTTAGATTCAAATATATTTTATTTACTTTTGTAGATTTTATTTAATTTGATTTGTTTACGCTTTTTTGTTTATTAATAATTAATAAAGTTTAATTAATATGTTTAATTAATTAATTAACCTTTTCTAATGATAAGTGAATGTAAATTTTTACACATTATTAGATTAATTTTATATTTGTACTTCCCAATTAATATAGTAGGATTTTATCATACTCAATTGCTTTATGGAATCCATGACATATGCTTTTGTTGTACATGTTTGATTCATAATCTCTAACTTATCGCATGCTACAAGTTTTATTATTTGTTCAATTCTTTATTGATTCATGCTTTATTGTGTTCAATAATGTTTTGATTAGTCGCCCCGAGTGTTCGATTTAGGTGTTGATCAATATAAAAGAGCACAGGTCGACACCTATAACTTCAAAACAAATTTTTGAGGTTTTGAGATGAGTTCGATCAATATCAAGGAAGGTGTTGATTAACACCAACAATTTTTGGTTTGGTCATTAGTTTTAAATCGTCGAATTAAAGATGTTGGGTTTGGAAAACCCTAAACCGTGGTATTTAAGCTGGAAGTCGAAGTTTAGGGTTTTGTGGCCGCTCATTTGTCGTTCCAGAAAGTTTTAGAAAGAGAGAAAAAGTTCCCTGTAAGTTTTTGGAGTTTTCTAGCTATTCTTGAGAGATCCTTCTTTCTGCGTGGAGATATGAGGCTGAAAAAGTGGTAGAAGCTTGCTAGGAGGCTGTTTTCGTGGGTTTAGGGTTAGAATCTTCTTGTTGGAAAGGTGAATGCATGACGATGGCTAATCTAAGCTTGAGATTCTTTGTTTTGTGTTTCTATGAATTGTGTGACTGATCCCTCTTGAATGTTTGTGTGATTTTCTTGTCTGTGTGGCTTGGATTTGCCCCTGTGAATGTCTTGGTCGAGTGGGAAGTGTTTTGGGACGGGGATTGACGCTGGAGATCACATGAAAACGATGTTGTGTCGGTCGACACCAATGCGAAGAAGGCGCGAAGGCTGTAAGGAGTGTCAGTCGACACCATGTGGAGGTGTCGGTTGACCTGTAGATCAATTGGTGACAGCTTTTCCTGTGGGAAGGTTGTTAAAGGGTGGGGACCAGGGTTCGAGGAACGCCTAACGCACCAATAACCTACTGGTGGATTTGGATATCCACAGTGATGGGTTAGGATCGATGCCCTGTAGGGCCAGCTTGGAGTCTGTTGGACCGGCTAGCGGGGGGCTAGTAGGGTCCATGGACGATCGGTTGGAGCAGCTAGAGGGGGCTAGTGGGGTCCACAGGATGGGTTGTTACAATAAAAATCGATTTTATGACATAGGCAAGGTGGCGGTTGAGGCGTTACAGAGACATAGGCTACATCATGGTGTGTCAAAGACACTGCCACGAATACATTGAGAAATTTAACATTAGTTACTATCAAAAGATTTTGTGACGTTAGAAAAAGGTTTTTACTTCCATTGGTTGTTGGAGCATGCCATTTTGAGATAGCAAAAAGACGTGAACATGTTTTCTTCACACAGGAGGAGGGCAGAGCCGAGGTTCTCTCTATGGTGGAGAAGGTTGGACACAAGGTTATCTCTCCAAGGGAGGAAGGTGAAGGAGGTTGGACGCAAGGTTATCTCCCCAAGGGAGGAAGGCGGAACCAATGTTCTTTCCATGGTGGAGGAGGTTGGACGCAAGGTTCTCTCCATAAGAGATGAGGGTGGAGCCGAGGTTTTCTCCATGGTGGTCATACATTATTGTGATGATACATCAATGATTAGTACATTCTGTATATTTTTTATTCAAAATGTTTTTTGAACCAACAATTTTAGTAATTAAAGAACTATACATAAGTGAAAGTAAAATAGTTAGCTTAATGTATTCATATAGACATTTTCTAGGTGGTAATAAAGAATAAACTTGTGATACAGAGTATATTTAGGTGTAAAAACTACACTTTTAATAGTAACATACATAAAAGATTTGTAAATGAGTATAAATCAATGTATTACAACAAAAATAAAATTTATAAATAATGTACAATAAATTTTAATATATTTTTATTAAATTTTATTTAATTTATAAAATTTTAAACCCGCACATCAGGCGGGTCCTCATCTAGTATTTTATAATTAAACAAGATTATATATTGGTTTGGGTTTAAATGAGAATTATGGTTAAGATTTTACAATTAGAACGAAATTATATGTCAGTTTGGATTTACAAATAAGGTGATTAGGGTTTAGATTTTACAATTAGAACTAAATTATATGTCAGTTTTGGTTTACCAATGATGTAGTTAGGGTTTAGCTTTTACAACTAGAACAAAATTAAATACCAGTTTGAGTTTATAAATGAGATGGTTAGAGTTTAGATTTTATAATTAAAATGAAATTATATATCGATTTGGTTTTTTTATTTTACAGTTATATATACATATTTTATTTACTTATTTTATAAGCGGGTGAATACAGAGGTTCACCCCTAGTATAAGGGGTGAACCCAAAATAGTCAAAAACTCACACTAAAGAAAGGAACGTGTCGTAACCTAACAATTTGTCTCCACATATATCTATATCTCAGAAAAGAGTAGCCGCAAAAGTGTAGGAAGTTAGAAAACTTATAAGAATAATGACAAAAATGTCAGATCTTTCTGTGGATTTGGTAGGGGAGATACTATGTAGGGTTCAGCTAACATCTTTGAGCGCAGTGCGATGTACTTGCAAGTCGTGGAACGCTTTATCTAAGCATCAGATTTTTGGTAAAGAAACACAGCAGTTTTTAGGGTTCACGGTTATGGATTCTAAGGTTTGTTCCTTGAGATTCAATCTCCAAGGAATCCGCAACGAAGATGATGACGGTAGCGGACATCACCAGAAAATTGGCAGAAGCAACTTCGTCAAAATTATAGTTCCAACATCTACAAAGCAAATAAGTGAACTCAACCAAGTCGATGTACTTCATGAAGTCTATCACTGCGACAGCTTATTGCTATGTGTTACCAAGGACCGACGGAGAGGCTCATGGTATGGAACCCTTATCTAGGGCAAATCAGATGGATTCGATTAAGAAAACAATTCGAGGTTATTTTTTGTTATACAGACAATTTCACAATGGGATACGACAACAATAACCGTAACCACAAAATCATGAGGTTTTTTTCTGAAGACAAAGAACGTCAAAGCTTAGAAATCTACTATTTTAACTCTAATTCATGGAGGGTTGTTGAATTCCCTCCCATCTTTGATTTATATTGCGGCGCTGTGTCTTTGAAGGGAAATGCTTACTTTTTTGCTCAAGATATACCATACACGAAAACATGCAGATTGGGACTACTTTATGTGACTGAACTTTTAGTCGCAAACTTTTGTGACCGTTTTGCGACATGTTTGTGACGGGCTAACGACGACAAAAATACTAGACGTAAAGGAGTCGCCAATTTACGACACCAAATTTCAGTCGCAAACGCGTTGCTATTATGCGACTGTTTTGGAACAATGTCTCGACAATAAAACATTAGTCACAAAATAATCACAATTTATGACGAATTAAAGACTGAACATTTAGTCGGCAAGAAGAGTCGCAAAGCTGTCTTAAAATCACGACGTATTTGCCACTTCTAGTTTGCTTTAACATTTATAGTCACAAATCAGTCGGTCAATGATGTCGGTAAAAACGTGGGAAATGTGGAAGTTTGCATTTGTACTGAACATTTGCGACCTTTATTTTGTCTCTATTATGTGGTAAAAGAGTGATAAACCAGTCGTAGTTTGCGACGGTTTTGTTTGTAGTCGCAAAAGCGTCGCAAATCAGTCGGTCAGTGATGTCGGTAAAAAACGTGGTAAATGTTGAAGTTTGCGTTTGTGCTGAACTTTTGAGACCTTTATTTTGTCTCTATTATGTGGTTACAAAGTGACAAAATAGTCGTAATTTGCAATGTATTCTTTTCAGTCGCAAAAGAGTCGCAAAGTTTATACTATATATATCACATCGCTCATTAGTGTGTAAGTAGAAAGACGTAAGAAAAAAGAGTTTTTTAGAGGATAAGAAAAAAAAAATTGTTTTTTTAGAGGGAAAGGAAAAAAAAAGAAAGAAGAGTCTTTTTGTAGAGGGGAAGAAAAAAAGAGTGTTAAAAAAATATGTGGAATTCATCTCGAGAGTGGATGTATAATCGGATTGATGGAAGAACAAATAATATTTCTAAAGAATTTTTGGTGGGGGTGGAGCGGTTCATGAATTTCGCAAACAGCCAGCCTATAACACAAAACAATGGAGGTAGGTTTTACTGTCCTTGCGTAAAATGTCAGAACGATGTTTTTTTGCATGGTACGACAATATCTAATCATTTGCATAGTAAATGATTTATGCCAAATTATTATGTATGGTCTGAACATGGTGAAGATTATGACGTGCTAGGGGTAGGAACCAATAGTCATTATCCTAATACAGATTATACTAGTACTAGTAGTCAGCATGGTAGTCAACCTTGTAGTCAACCAATAAGATTTGAGGGAAATGTATATGCTGAGATGGTGAATGATGCATTTCATGGTACCATGCCTTTTAATGAGTATCATGAATATGAAAGTGGATATGATCATATCCATGACGAACACACTCAAGAGGCGAAACGGTTCTACGACATGTTAGATGCTGCAAATACTCCACCTTATGATGGATGTCATGAAGGTCATTCGCAACTATCATTGGCGTCTAGGTTCATGAACATCAAGGTAGACAATAATTTGTCTGAGGCATGCATGGACGATTGGGCTGAATTGTTTACAGAGGTTTTACCAGAGGGTAATCAAGCTACTGGTTCATACTACGAGACAGAGACTTTAGTGCAAAAGATAGGATTGCCATACCATACAATTGATGTATGTATAGAGAATTGTATGCTCTTTTGGAAAGAAGATGGGAATTTGGAGCATTGCAAGTTTTGTGGGAAGCCAAGGTACAAAAGTAGTGAGGGTAGAACTAGAATACCCTTTAGTCGTATGTGGTATCTACCTATTGCTGATAGATTGAAGAGGATGTTCCAATCAGAGAAGACCGCATCATCAATGAGATGGCATGCTGAGCATGATTCAGAAGATGGAGTAATGTGTCATTCATCTGATGCGCCTGAATGGAAGACTTTCCAACATTTACATCCCACATTTGCGCAAGAGCCACAAAACTTTTACCTTGGGTTATGTACATATGGTTTTAATCCATTTGGGGTGTCCAAAAATCATTTTTTTTGTGGCTTGTGATCTTAACTCCATACAACCTACCTCCGGATATGTGCATGAACAACGTATTTATTTCTTACGATTCTGAACTCCGGACCAAACCACCCACGAGCCAGCCTTGATGTTTTCCTCCAACCATTAATCGATGAGTTAAAGGATTTATGGTATAATGGGGTTGAGGCTGATGATATCTCACTATCTGAAAATTTCAACATGAAAGTTGTTCTTATGTGGACAATAAGAGATTTTCCAGCGTACGGTATGTTGTCGGGATGGACGACACACGGAAGATTAGCATGTCCAATTTGTATGGATGACACTGGTGCTTTTCAATTACCAGCTGGGAGGAAAACATGTTGGTTTGACTGTCATAGGAGATTTCTTCCTACAAGTCATCCGATGCGGAAGAATAAAAAGGACTTTCTGAAGGGAAAAGATTCATTGAATGGCGATCCAACAGCATCTCTGACTAGTCAAGCTATATATGAGCGTATAAGGAAAGCCAAAGCACCTAAAACATCTGTCTGCGGTGGGAATTGATAACTCTCTAATTTACATGTTTTTAGCATCCTTTTTTGTCCATATTTTGCATTGTTCATACCCTTAACTTAACATTTTTAGGTCATTAACTGTAGGAATTCACTTTTAGGCCATTTAGGGTGTTGCATTTTTGCATTTGCATATTTTGGATGAAAACATGTGCTTAAGAGCCTAAATTGGGGAAAAACAGGGACAACCCCGAGCATGTACCCGAAGGAGCCATCAAGAGCATGAAGAACAACCCGAAGATCTACCCGAGGACTAACTCGACCTCATCCTCGTGTACCCCATCGAGTAGACCCTCGGGCAGGACTGGGAAGCTAGGTCAAAGGGGTTTCCATATATAAACCCCTCCTCTCCTTCCTTGCAAACGAGCACGCCGCAGACCCTCAAACCAGAGAGCGAGAGCTTTTAAGAGAGAACTGAGCGACTCAAAACTTTTTTCACTTTTTGTTAGGATTTATTTCATAACTTTTTGTCATTTCTTTAGATTTCTACTTTGTATTCTTATTTCTCTACTCTACCGTTTATTATAATGCAGTTTTCGTTCATATATGCTGTTATGTTTCTTGCTATGATTTCCGAGTAGTGTAGTAAAGTTTCTAGGAATGGGACAGATGATTTTGTGTTCTTGATCGGTTAGGATGTCTTAGTTTGATTGTATTTGTTTGATAGATTTCCTTCTAGATTGGTGTTCTTAATTTTGTCAACAAACCGAGAGGGTGAGATTAGATCTAAGGTGTTTTACCACCGAGAGGTGTAGATGAGATGCTTGAATCAACCAATGCTAGAGGTTTACTCACTTAGCCTAAGAGATTAGATGAGTAAGGGGTTTACTGACAATAATGAATCGGATCTTAATGCCTGCTTGGTCATCTTTCTCAAACGAGAGTTGGGTAGGGGAGTGATCAAGGTTGATTGTTTCTATCACGAGAGTGTTTTAACAAGATTTTAGAGATTCATTGTCTAGGAAATTTTTGCTTGAGGCATGTAATACATGTGTACTGATCAGGAATACTTAGGATTTGATTACCTCATCCTTAGAAGCTTTCGTATTTTAATTGCTTGCATTTTCATTCATCACTCGACCACTTACCCGAACAGGAACATGATCACCTGCTTCGAGTAACCTCTCGAGTTGTTTATACCACATTTGCTTACTCGATCGTTCCACCTGACCTGTACTCGAATGCTTGCATCGAGTGCTTAGATCGTGTGGTTCTTTGTTTATATTTTTTTCTTTTATTATTTTAGGATTGTTAGACTAAACCCCTATTATTACTTGGCTTGACTTGCATTGTTCTGATCTCATCCTTCCTGCTAGCATAAACAACCATTTGGATTGATAACCCTTTGTACTACAATTGCATAGGGAATTGATACCCTGGTGAAAACCTGTTTATCAATTTGGCGCCATTGCCATTTGGTTGAATTTATTTTGCTACGTTTAGGATTTCAGCACTTGCTAGATCAAGTTCTTTTGTTTATATTGGTTCGGAAACTGACTTGTTTGCTTTCGCTTTGTTTGTTTTGAATCTCAGGTACAACCCGAGCACCCACCCGACTCGTCACTCGATCACCTGGATCGAGTAGACCCTCTTGTACACACTCGGATACCTACCGGTGCATTCAAACACGATCCAGAGGTAGCTAGAACCTGAGTCCTTTCATCGACAACATCGACAGACCTAGGCTACTCAGACAACAACAAGTTCAACCACAACCAGCAATCATTGAGGAGACAATGAATAATCAAAACGGTCCACCAGCTCCTCAAGCAAGGACCAACATAGGAGCAGGAGATGCCCCATCTACTCACACCCAAAGGAATGGCATTGTGCCACCTGCTGTCCAGAACAATAATTTTGACATCAAGAGTAGTCTCATCCAGATGATACAAAGCAACAAGTTTCATGGATTGCCAATGGAGGACCCATTGGATCATATGGATGAATTTGATAGGCTCTGTAGCCTCACCAAGATAAATGGAGTTAGTGAGGATGGATTCAAACTCCAGGTTTCCCATTCTCTTTGGGAGACAAAGCGCACCTCTGGGAGAAATCATTCCCCAAAGAGTCCATCACCACTTGGGAAGCGTGCAAGAAAGCATTCCTGGCCAAATTCTTCTCCAACTCCAGAACCGCAAGGCTACGAAATGACATTTCCAGCTTTGTTCAGAAGAACAATGAAACGTTCAGTGAAGCTTGGGAATGTTTCAAGGGATACACGACCCGATGTCCTCATCATGGCTTCAGCAATGCTTCATTGCTGAGTACACTTTACAGAGGAGTGGTCCCCAAGATACGGATGTTGCTGGACACCGCAAGCAATGGTAACTTCCTTAACAAGGATGTTGATGAAGGTTGGGACCTAGTGGAGAACTTGGCTCAATCTGATGGCAATTACAATGAAGAATACAATCGTACTGTGCGATCTACAGGAGAGGAAGATGCCAAGTACAAGAGGGACATGAAAGCCCTCAATGACAAGCTCGACAAGCTCCTCAACCAGAAGCAGCATGTTCATGCCATATTAGAGGAAGAGCAGTTTTTACAACAAGATGGGGAGAATTTTCAGATAGAGGATGTTAACTACATCAACAACCAGGGAGGTTACAACAAAGGGTACAACAATTATAAGCCGAATCCGAATCTGCCCTACCGAAACCCGAATGTTGCCAATCCTCAGGACCAAACCTACCCATCTGCAGTTCAAGGGAACCAGGTCCAACAGAAGCCTCTTGTCCAGTACAATCAAGGCTATGCACCTAAGCAGCAGTATTCTGGAAACTACCACTAACCCATTGCATCAACTGGATTCCAACAACACCAAGGCCCGCAGAATCAATCACAAGAAGCTGAACTACGCGGCCTAATTCAGCATATGATTCAGAATCATGTATCAGCTGTTATGGACACCGCAAAACGTTTTGCAGAGATGAGCAACAAGATCGATTCAGGATACAATGATTTGAACGCCAAGTATGATTCGCTCAACACTAAGCTGAGGTACCTAAAAGGCCACCACAACAACCAACCAGCTCCAAAGATCAACCAGCTACCAGGTAAAGCTATTTAGAACCCTAAAGACTATGCCACCGCCCAAGCCATTTTCCTTGATGATGACTATGAGAATTACCTCACTGAGGACAGTGATATTCAAGATGGGGAGGATATGGATCACCCAATGATAAATGAGGCCAAATACTACATATCCGAGTATGAACCCGAGCCTTCACCCGAGGAGACTGATCGAGTTGATGATCGAGCACTAGCTAGAGAATCACAAATCGAAGAACCACCCGAAGCTGAACCCGATGACCTACCCGATGATGGTGATCGGATGATACATCGAGTACATGTTGAAACAATAGATCAGCCTCAACTACCTGTAGCACCAGAAGGGGAACTAGAGGAAAGGTTCAATGCTGCACTTGACATACAACTGGAGGCGCTTGCAGGGCGTATGGCCAAGCATAAAGCTCCACCACCTAAGCTTTTGCCACCACAAAAACTTCAGGAGGAAGCTGCCAAGGAGGCAGCTCGGCTGGAGAATGAGGTTAAGGAGGCTGTCAAGGAGATTGTGTTTGAGATTCTCAGGAGTGAAGTGTGCTTAGATCCTGAGCTGCGAATCGAGGAAAAATTGGAGGATCCTGGCTCTTTTACTTTGCCATGCTCGATAGGACTTCGGATTTTCAAGAATTGCTTTTGCGACTTTGGAGCTTCAGTTAGCATTATGCCACTGTCAGTTGCCAACAAGATGGGTTTCACCAGTTTTAAACCAAGTAGTCTGTATTTGGTTCTAGCTGATAGAACAGTCAGACATCCTATTGGGATCCTAGAAAACTTGCCACTCAGGATCGGAAAAATGGAAATCCCTAATGACTTCATGATCCTTGATATAGACAAGGAACCAGACGATCCACTGATTCTTGGAAGACCATTCTTGGCAACAATAGGTGCTTTGATTGAGGTGAAGCAAGGCAATATCAGAATTGAGCATGGAGAGCACTTCAAGATGGAGTTTGATGTGAAGAAGGGAATTAAGAGGCCAACCATTGAATTATTAAAAAAAAAATAAGAGGCCAACCATTGATGGTCAAGGTTTTTCCACTAAGAAAAAACAGAAAAAAGTCAAATGTCTTGAGGAAGTCAACACCACATTTGCTTTGGAACCTGGACAAAACCTGGAGAATCATTTAAACCAGCATGCTTTAGTGGAAAGGATTCCAGAACCTCTTCCCCTAGATCCCATGCTTAAGGAGCATGAAGAGTCAAGCTTAGTGACTTTAAACAAGCTCACTTGGGAGGAAGTCCCAAAGGTATCTTTTATCTTTTATCCCATGCTTAATTTTGATTTATTTTCTATTTTTTGCATATTTATAAAAAAAACAAAAAAAAAGAGAAAGTGAAAAAAAAGGAAATTAAGGAACCCGAGGGTCAACCCGACACCGTACTTGACGCGCCTGATCGTGTCCATGCTCGGGTTGCGAGTGGAGTCCAAATTCCACATGCCAAGCCTACTCTCGGTGAAGCCCAAAACCAAATAACCCTACTCTATTGAAGGGTTTCGAACCCTTTCTCCCTCAGCAGCACAAACTGATAAGTCTCTCAACCCTAGAGATTTTTGTTTTCCTACTTTCTATTCTCTCTCAAACTCGAGTGACCTTTCATTTTCTTTGGGAACTAACCCTATTAATCTTGAGGCTTAGTTGTTTTTCTTCTCAAGGATTCGATAATGGAGCCGAACATGAGGACCTACCAAAGAAAGGGAAGAAGATGAACCTCCGCCGCTGCTACAACCGGAGGTGATGTCGTCGAACCTCGAGAATCCCAGGGAAGAGGAAACGTTCCACATTCCCAACCACTGGCTAGACGTTTTGCTTCCCCAACCCGATGCTCAACCCGATCCACCACCCGATCCGGTGCTCGAGCATCCGATCGTGTAGACCATCGAGTTCGCTCACCTAGTCCGATGGCGAGTGTTGTTCGCCGATCTCCTCGACGTAGGGACCTGTCTACGTCCGAGAGAACCATTATCGACCCCATGGAGGTCGATTCTGATGCTGGTGGAGAAGAGTCAGAGGAGATCCAAACGTCGCGGCTAAGGAGCAGAGCTGCGGTTGCAAGAGGAAAGACACCAGCTTCCGAGAAGTCTGAGAAGGTAGCTGAGAGAGCAGCTGAGGAAGAGGATCGTGACATAGAGGAGGAGCACAGAGAGAGAACACGCCAAGCATCACGAAGGCTGAAGCAGAAGGAAGTGGAGACTCCGGCAAAACTCTTCAAGGTTTTCCGGAAGATGAGCTTCGTTGGTACCCGCTACCCTCACCGTGAGACAATGAAGCAGTTGGGCATCACTAGAGATGTCGAGTTCCTGTTCGACATGTGCCACCTGGGCCAGATGATGCAAGCCAACCTCGAGGCTTATGAGGAGGAGACGGTTCACTTCCTCTCTACACTAAGGTTACATTATTTCGAAGACCACCCGACCCTACTACCCGATGGGGGGATCGGGTTCATCACCTTCTCCGTGAGAAACAAGGAGTACTAGCTCACCTTCAAGGAGATGGAGAAGTTGTATGGTTTCAAGGCTGGGAGTGGAGAAGGAATGGAGGTTAACAAGTGAGGTACCTATGGCTGACAATAGGAGACAAGCTCCCCTACAAGTCAACAAGCTCCAAATCCGCTCAAATAAGGAGCCCTGTCTTGAGGTATTTTCACAAGTTCCTTGCATGCACTCCTTTTGCTAGAAAGGAGACTGGGAATGTGAATGATCATGAGCTTCAGCTGCTGGACATTGCATTGTGTGGAGTTTTGGACAATGCTTAGGGATGGTACACCGCTAGTTGGAGATGTTGCGGATACTAGCATGGTCTTTGTGCTGCTCGATAAGCTCCTCTACCTTAAGTCATGGGCTATAAAGAGAAGAGAACGGGGCGGAGAGATCTCAATTGGAGGATTGGTTACACTGATTTTGGTGGCGTGTGATGTGCCTTTGAAAGGAGTGGTACATGATCCGAGATGGTTGGACGTAGACTACCTCGTGCTAGCGAGATTTTTGGCCTACGAGAGGCCTAACGACATGATGCTCTTTAAGTTCGTCCATCCAACCGCCGGAGCTGCCCAAATGATCCTACCCAATGTAATGTGCACCAAGGTCCAGCTGGGAGACAACACCGACTTTGCACTGCCTTTGGAGGAGCTGCACAATCCGGAGGAGGAATCCGAAGCTGAGAAGAGAGAGGCAACCGAGCAAAGACAGGGGGATAGCTCTGAAGATTTTGACTTTGAGGGGTATGTTTGCTCTCAAAAGCAACTGGTTGGAGTGAGGGAAGCCCAGAAGAGGATCGGATGGCTGAAGAGGATGAACAAGTTTTTGGTAAGAAAGGTGAAGGATCTTACCGGGTCGGTGAAGACTATGGGAGGTCAGATCAAGGAGCTGCAAGACAAGGCAAGCTGTGCCTCATCTCCTACCTCGGCATACACACCAAATTGGATGGGGAGAAGCGGACCGCTAGGAGGAACTCGAGGACTGCCACCTCCAAAACCTTACAGAGCATCATCCTACGGCCCCAAGCTGAGGAGAACATCACACGACCTGAGGTATCGCGGAGAAGCCATTTGGATGCCTATCCGATGCCTAACCCGATGGGATACTCGAGGCCTTATCCGATGCACGCATCGAACACCCAATCGGGTGATTACTCAGGACTCTTCCCTCCGCCTTACCAGATGCCATACATGATGCCATATTCGATGCACCTTGCGAGTGGCTATACAGGTGATCACTCTGGACCTCTCCCGCCATACCCGTCGTACTACCCCGATGCCTTACCCGATGAGCTACGCGATCCCACCCTCGCTCAATCCCTCGGATGCTGGTACGTGTAAGTCGTCCGTGCATATCTCCGAGCTCTCTGACGAGCAAACCCCGGCACCTGCTGAAGCCGGAGACGACCCTGGCTACACGTTGGCGAGTATGGAGGCTGCTACAACCTCCTTCTTCACCAACCCATGAGGTACCACTTTCATCCAATCTTTGTAAATAACATTGGATTTAGTTTTATTTCATTTTGTGTGTGCTTCTTGGATTCTTTTTCAAACTTTTATTTACACAGAGACTGTGTAATTTAAGTTTGGGGGAGGGTCCTAGAATATTTTTAACATTGTGTTTTATTTTCTTAATTTTCTTAATTTTCTTATTTCAAATTTTTTGCATGATAGTTTTATTCATTTGAGTCTGCATCTATGTGCATTGAAAAACCCAAAGAAAATTTGAAAAATTTAAGAAAAAAAAAAAAAAAGAGATTGTTCATGTAGTTGCATTTACATATTAGGATTGAGTCTAGTTTGTTTCATATAGAATTGTTTCATATGCATCTTAGGGGACAATGATTAAAACCACCTTGTTTAAAATCAAACCTTAGGATTGAAGCTATAGCCCTTAATCACAGTTCATTGTTGCTAGATCAATCTTTAGAAAAAAATGAAAAATCTTTGCTTATAACCTTGTGTCTTTTGAATGCTTCCTCCACTTGTTTGAACATTGGAACATCTCTATATTATTGGACTTAATTTGAACTTAAATTGCCTTGCTTATGGAATTTGAATACTTGCTCATGGTAACTCTAAACTCGGGTTAGCACTCCATTTTTACCAATCTTTTTCGTTTAACCCGATTTGTTTTTCCTACCCTTGAACCCAAAACTTTCTTTCAAACCTTGTTGTGAATTGTTGAGTGAGGCCTTTAAGGGTAGATTATCAAGAGTTAAGCTTTGTATGCCCAAATTGTTCTCAATCTTAGATAGTTTTCACAACTGTCTAGCATCATTTCTTTTGAGAGAAAACCACCCAAGGAATTTGTTTGAAACCACCTTACTAAAAAGCCTTACTCTTGAAACCGATTGAGCTTGATTCACTTCCCATTTGCA